>NC_056726.1:488744084-489044084 GCF_019279795.1 Protopterus annectens
TGCCAGCCAAATCACACAACCTTTACCTGATCATGTATTGGCTGTGTACTGCATGCATCAGACAGAGTCAGCCCTGAAACTCTCTCAACCTCTGCATTTACAAGGGAAGTTACTCTGCTATACAACAAATGTACGGGGTACCAGACTATGGTAGCACATTTATGGACCTGCTATATGTATACAAGGGAACAGAGTGGGCCAATGGGCAACTTGCAAGATCTAACAGCTACCTGAGACAACAGGTTCTCTATCCAGTACTGAGTACCCCATAATAATCAGGCCAGATGGCTGAAAACCCCACTGCATTATGCAAGGGAAATGCCAAACAGTGGGGTCATAGGACAGATGCACAACTGTCAATGCCAGAGTCCCCTACCCCCAACACATCTGTGTTCTCATACAACTGCAGTAACAGAGTATGTTTGCAAGGATATATCAGCAGACCACACATTTCCAGGACTGTGACATATAACCTGCCCACATATTTTACCCACAAAACGCAGGGGTCAGAGTATGTCTGTATGCTGTTGATAGTGTGAGGAATTAAACCTCTCCCTCTCTCTGGTGGCTGGTTTGCCTCACTGGGCTAAGGACATTAGCATAGGTGATGGTGTTGATGATTCAAAGCTGGCAGCATCTCCAACTTTTGCATGTGAGTCACTTGCATGGTAGGAGTCCCACAGACTATCTTAATGCCACAATCTGTGATTGCAAGACAGCTGGACAAAGCCAGAGAAAATGGGGGGACAGAGGGCCAAACATACAGGCAGACATTATACATGGTCTGAGTAACCTAGAAGGTGGCTAGTATAACAGCAGGTTGCACCAGGTCAGATTATCTGCAGGATGTAAAGGCCATCACTTAAATGTCTCAGTAGTTACAACACTTCAGTGCCTGCATTTTACAGTATAGTACCAGACAATTGGAACTGTATGAGGAACAGAGCAGACATATGAGGCAATAGGCCGGACAGTCTGCAAAAACATGTTCAGGGAGAGGTATGACAACTGTCACTCTGTATGTGGTGTTACAGCATGTACCCCAGCACATCAAACCTTGCAACCTCTTACAGCAACAAATCTGTCCAAAGCCATAAACATAAGTGGGACAAAAAAACAAAAATAGAGGCAAGTGTTAAATATTGCACTTACAAACGTAAATAATTGATAGACTAACAGGTCTTGCATTACCATGAATCCCTTGAAGTGTCTGTAGTCTGAATCTCAAATGTCTGTCATTATTTCTTAACATCACTCTTTAATGATTTGCCACTAATGTGCCAGAAAACCACAGTGTTATGTAACATAGATCAAAGATATGAGGCAAGTATGTAGACATTCTGTGCAAATCTGTACAGTTGATAGTTATGAGTCACATATTACATTCAGCAAACAGCCAGGGAATGCCTTGGACAAAATATCAGGGAGGTGCTGGAGTGTGGAAACAGATGCAGCAGCCAATGGTCTGCAGCACACAAAATCCCAGACTGGAGTACAGGTAGGTCTGGCCAGAAGTCACCTTGAAAATACTGACAGTCACACAGGGCATGCTCCTACACTTAGCTAACTTGAGCCCATGTCTCGTGCCTCTTCTGCCCAAAGAACAGCTATGTGGAAATATGTCTGTGTATCCAGACAGCTATTTATGTCTTCCCCTATCCCTCCTCACGCATGATAACCCCAGCTATCAGTATGTGGCACACATATATATATATATATATATATATATATATATATATATATATATATAAAGCTAAATATTGTATCTACATAACACATTTACATAATGTACGCACACAGCAAGTGTTAAGATGGCATCCCTGTTATACACGTGTCTATGAATGTCCCCACTTACACGTAGAGTGCTTGGGTTATCTGCACCCACACATCAGGTAACAGACCAAGGCTGCAAAAGGACAGAATCCACACACGCACAAAACCCTGTGCCTGTGGAATGTCACCCTATAGACAGGGAACAGTGAGCAGGTGGTGTAATGTGCACTGGCTGTAATGTAGGCCTTAGACAGGCCATATTGTCCATGGCCAATTGTCTACCTACCAAACTGCAACCAATCAAACATGGCCATACTGGGTACTGTACACAAACAGCAGGGGTATTAACAGGTATCCCACTCCTATGACACTAGAGACAATAACAGCAGTACGCTGAAGCACTCTGGAATCCACACATGCTGTGTAATACAAGACCACTTAGCGTAGGCCACAAGCACTGTGGATGCATCCACAAATATAACAGACATGACCTGTAGTGCATGCAATAAGTACTGTGAGCTATAGTGTGTGCAAATAGATAGGTAGGGTTTCTAATTTTACAATGGTTACGTGTCTGTGTGTATACAGATATATCCCCTGCAGCAGTAAAAACATGCCAATCTGGCCTGTGTCTGTGCAATGGTGATTCATTTTATGGCCCTGTGACTAGCTGATGTCCTCAACAGTGGTCTCCTTTAGAAAGCCTGCTGATGTCATCCACCTTAACAGCACTGGCTGGCAGTATACTTTCAAGTAATCTCTGTGAGCATGTGGTAAGTACTGCAAGCTGTAGTATATATCACAGGTTAGGTAGGGGTTCTAATCTCACAGCAGCCAACTCTGTATGTAAATATCACCCCTTGCAGTGGTACAGAGATGCCTATCTCTGAGAAATTGTTATACATTTTATGGCCCTTTGACAACCTGATGGCCTCTAAATTGGCCTCATTTACAAAGCTTGCTGATGTCATCCACCTTAACAGCACTGGTTGACAATCTATTTTCAAGTAATCTCTGTGGCACACGAGATAAGTACTGCAAAATGTAGTGTGTACTATTTGAAAATGTAAGAGTTCTAATCTCACAACAGCCAACTCGGTGTCTGTGTGTAAATATCACCCCTTGTAGCAGTAAAGACATGCCTACCTCTGAGCAATGGTTATACATTTTAAGGCCCTTTGACTACCTGATGGCCTCTACATTAGCCTCCTTTACAAGCCTGCTGATGTCATCCACCTTAACGGCCCTGGCTGACAGCCTACTATCAAGTAATCTCTGTGGCGCATGTGATAAATACTGCAAGCTGTAGTGTGTGCTACTAGTTAGGTAGGGAGTTCTAAGATCAAAACAGCCAACTATGTGTGTAAATATCACCACTTGCAGTAGTACAGACTTGCCTATCTCTGAGCAATGGTTATACATTTTAAGACCCTTTGACTACCTGATGGTCTTTACATTGGCCTCCTTTACAAAGCCTGCTGATGTCATCCACTTTAACAGCACTGTCTGACAGTCTGCTTTCAAGTAATCTCCATGGCACATTCAATAAGGACTGCAAGCTGTAGTGTCTACGTCTAGATAGGTAGGGATTCTAATCTCCCAACAGTCAGCTGTGTGTGTGTGTGTGTGTGTGTGTGTGTGTGTGTGTGTGTGTGTGTGTGTGTGTGTGTGTGTGTGTGTGTGTGTGTGTGTGTGCGTGTGTGTCCATGTGGGTGGTTGCAGGTATATCCCCTAGTATCACTATGGACATGCCTATATGGGCTATTTCTCTGCAATGGTTATGCATTTTACAGCCCTGTGACAAGCTCCAGGTCCTATATAGGCATCACTGATGTCTGCCACCATCTAGGTTTGTACAGTCAGAAAACCCAGGTGACGTGTATAAAGGGTAGCATACCCTCTCACAAAGTATGAATGCCTAATTATGCTGGCAGCCCCCACTGACCATCTACACACATGCACCTAGGGAAACATGCACAAATACCGCTGTACCTTGCTGACATCATATTGCTGCTGTGCTGCCATGCCATCCTGTGCAGCTGTACCACTGCCATGTGTCCATAGAAAAAACACTCAAACCCCTGGAACAGACACATACACAGGTCTGTGATACACCTGTCATTCTGTCATACTACCACAAATCTAACATTGTGCACCTAAGATACACAAGGTTTGCTGTGTAGTCATGACACATGCTGGCACACAGTACCTGTCATGGCCCACAACACCTGCAATGGCATAACAATACTGCACTACACAACTACAGTGAAAGTAATATAGTCACCCGGTGCATCAGACTATTTGCATGACCCTGCTTTGATGGCAAAGATAGCAGGGATGTGGCACAGGTATCATCACATTCACAGGGTGTGGTGTGAGGGTGCCAGAGGCCTAGGCTGTGCCATACAGCTGTCAGCATGTGTGTGAGTCAGGAAGGGGTGCTGGTCATATGTGGCATGTAGAGGTGCCATGTGTGTTTGTGGGTGACCTGCATGTGACAGTGGAGTTTGAGGGTGTGGTGTACACAGTCAAGCCCAGTGCTAGCCCTATATGCATGTATGTTGGACAGCTGTTTACTGTACATGGTAGAGTGGAAAGTTCCCCGTCTCCAGCCATGAACACGGGAACTTGCTCTGTCAGGAGTGGTGGATGCTGATGGTGACTGCTGCCTGCTGGGCCCATGTCCACCATGGAACCACCCAGAACCATGTGCCTATGGCCTGCCATATCATGGTGTAGACAGCACACTTCACTCTGTAATGCTTGAGGTACTGCCACTACAGGGGAGTGAGTGTGCACGGACATGACGTCTCTCAGCAGATGGTGTTGCTGACCTACATCCACATGCCCAATGCCCTACCCCAACCAGATGTTCCACCACAGACAATGTGCGGGCAAAGACAGACACTTTCTCAGCCCACCATCTGTCCACTACATCAGTGAAATGATCCATGGCATCACCAATGCGGTGGAGGCAGTCACGGATGTCAGACTGTGCTGCATCCATGACCCTGAGCATCCATCTGGTGTTGTGTATGGTACATGTCTGTGCCTCCATGACAGTCCGAAACATTCAGCAAGTAACCCGTGATGTGACACCTCTGACAGGAGGTGGATGGACAGCAGTCCTCCTTTGAGCACCCCTGTCAATCTGCATGTGTGGGACCTCGCCAGCTGTCTGGCTATGACCAATGTCTGCACTCAATGATGCCATAGTTGTCACACTGTCCTGTTCAATGTCGACACCATGTGACCATCCAATATCTGTGGCATCTGGTGACTGGGTATGTGTGGGCATACTGACTGTATGCGGGGATAATTGGGGCAGAAGAGGGATGTCAACCTCTGGGACAGATTCAGCCCCTGACAACCTCACTTGAGCCTCTCTATGGCCACCATCATCATCAGAGCCCGATGGGACACCAACATCAGGTTGTGAGGGGGACAGACTCCAACCCCCCCTGTTCACCTGTGAAGAGGAAGACACAGTCATTACATTATTACCTGCACTATTATGTATGGTAATCCACACAGAGTCATAGAGATGAGGAGCCACAACTGCATTACCAGTCACACATCTTCTCATCACTGATCACATGCAAAACACACAAACCACACAACAACATACAGACAAGACAGACCCTTTCTTTTTTTTTTTTTTTTTTTTTTTTTTGACATGCTAATTAAATGTTTATTACATATTTACATTGCTATATTGTGAAAGCATTCTTTTTTTTTTCAATAATAATTCTTTATTTTATTTTTTCCAAACAACTAATACAGTACTACCAACTACTTACAATATGTACATGAATGCTTCCAACAGTTACATAGAATCATTATACATACCTATACACTTCTAAAAAAAAAATAATGAAGAAAAAAGAACTAGTAACCATATAAGACTTATCTCAATAAAATTCAACAGTTATTCAGTTTTTCCCAGAGAATAGTGGAATGGAAGTTTAAGCTAATACAATGTTAAAGATTTGTTCCCATATTTTTGTATTGTTTACATTTTCTTATAATCACTAATTAGAAATTTATGTGCTAGAATATGTTTGGTGGCTACTATCTTGAAATTTTGCCATGATGCCTGTAAAGGGTTCAACCAATTGGAAGCTATATATAACTTCATCAACAAAAAATATTGACTAGTATAATTCTTTGGGTTCTTTCCAAGTTGGGTGGTGGAATATGCAAAATCGTAAATTCCCAGGAGAGTGTGGAATGTTGATATCCCATTTTTGTAGTTGAAGTTTCAAGGAATTCCAGAGTTTGAAAATACATTTACAACTCCAAAACATATGTAGGAGGTCGGCTGTTTGATCTATACAATATGGGCATTTTGGTGAGTTCTTTGAGTTAAATTTGTGTAGAGTGAGACGCATTATAATCTGGCGTTATTAAATATCATCAATTGGGTAAATAATAGCTTCTGAAGGGACACAGATTTTATGGTTAAGTGAATTGCTTTTAGTATTTTACTTTCTTCAATTGTCAACAATTTCTCTCTCCAGTATTTGGAAATTAATATTTGATTATTATATTTTATTTCTTTAATCAAACCATATGCTGCAGTTATATATTTACATTCCTGTGTAAGGGTTTGCCATAAGTTCAGACACATGTTTAAATCTTCTTCTTTAATTATGTCATTCCCTTTACTAAGGTAACTTATTGAAAGGTCTTTTAATTGTCTTATTATAATTAGATACGATTTGGGGAGATTCAACTCTTCTAAAATATTGTGAATTGGGATACCTAAAAAAGGATATAAATCAAGTAGGGTTAAATTAATTATAAGTGGGAATTTCTTAAGGTCTATCAGCTGGTTACCAATTTTCAGATTTGGATTTTTGTGAAATGGTTGAAGAATTATCATACTTTGCAAAAGATTTAATGAGTTAAAAAGATTTTGTACTGAAACTATATATGTTTTGATATGTTCCAACACGAAGTACCCTTTAAGAGTATTTTTGTTTAAAAAAGGTAATGCCTTGCAGTTAATATCAATTCCTTGACATGTTTATGATTAAGAACCAGCCATTTGGGAACCCATTTGAGTTACACCCATCAAAGTTAATTATTCTTAAAAGTCTATTGGTGTTTATTATTAAATAATATGTTTCAAATTAGGTAGATCCAACCCTCCCTATTTTTGGAGCCATCAATTTATCATACGATATCCTAACTTTTCTAGGTTCCCATAGAAATCTAGCTAGTTCTGTATGAAGCTGTTTGAAGAATTTTTGGAGATTTGGACTTGTGACGCTCTAAAATATATAGTAATCTAGGAAGTATATTCATTTTAATAATTGAAGTCTTCGCCATTATTGGTAATTTCAGATTATCCCATCTTTTCAAGTCAGATACTATCTGCTCCCAAATAACCTTAACATTATTGAGATAAAAATCTCTGTTGTCTGTTGAGAAAACCACTCCTAAGTATTTTATTTTTCTTCTGATTTTACCTGCCCTACTAATGGTAATAGTGAAAAGGTGTAGGTGTCTTTAATGGGAATATCTTAGTTTTTTTAAATTTAATTTATAATTGGAAATTTTCAAATTCTTCTACTGCCTTTAATATTTTATTAGTATCCAAAACAGGTGTTGTGCAATAAATACTCAAATCATCTGCAAAAGCAGCCATTGTGATCTTCGTACCATAGATCCTTGGAGCATTATGATAGATATTTTGTTTAATGTGCAAAATAGAGGTTCCAAATACAAATTGAATAACAAGGGAGATAAAGGACAGCCTTGACGGTACCATTTTTAATTTGAATTCTTTTGAAAGATTCCTGTTAATGACTAGATTTGTATAAGGATTGGTATATAATTTTTAAAGTTGAAGTGAATTCTTGTGGTATGTTAAAACATGTTAAAATGTCAAATAAATATTCTAAGTTCACTCTGTCAAATGCTTTTTGTGCATCAATTATAAGTGCGTAAAGATTATGGTTTTATGGGTGGCATGAGAAATCATTGTATGCAGTGTTAATGTATTATCTATAGTTTGTCTGCTATTTATAAAACCGGCTTGTTCATCAGATATTATAGGGTTAATTACCATTTTCAACCTGTTAGCCAAAATCAATGTCATAATTTTCATATCTATGTTTAAAAGTGAGATGGGTCTATAATTATCCGGGTTTTGTCGATCAGTATTTTCTTCGGTATGAGAATAGTTTTGATGCATTAAAGTGTGGGTCAGTAATTTTATTGTTAATAATATAGTTAAAGACCACTGACAGTATTTTCCCAGAATATCACTAAAAGTTTTATAAAATTCTGTAGTCAAACCATCCGGTCCTGGAGCTTTGTATGGCTTCAATTTCTTGATAACATCAGTTATTTCCTCTGAAGAAATAGGTTTAATCAGGTTCATATGAAGCTCATCATTAATCTTTGGAAATATAATTTTCTGAAGAAAATCATTATTATTCTTATTTGGATTTACATCCTGTTGTTCACCATATAGTTCTGTAAATATTAGTTCAAAACCTTTATGATATCTTCTGTATTGGTGTATGTTTTATTGTTGAAGTATATTTCAGGGATTTGGGAAGGTGACTTGATTGATTAATAATACGTGCTAGTGCTTTTGACGGGTCTGTATGTGATTAGTGTATTTTACCAGCATTTTCTGTTCATGGAATGATAATTTACTGTTTTGTAATAAAAAAAGTTTCTTTTGACAATTTAATAATTCCGTTTCGGTTTGTTTACTATAATTTCTAATTAATTCCTGATCTAATAATTTAATTTTTGATTCCAAGTCATGCATATCTTTCACTTGTAATTTCTTGTAGAAAGTAGCTTTTGGATAAACATTCCTCTAATTTGCGCTTTGATAGTTGCCCATTCTATGTCTGATGGATGTCGGTGTTCTAAAAGATTATTTAATAATTGATTAAAAACTCCTGAGCTTCTTTTAATACATCCTCTTTATGCAATAGATATGGATTTAATGTCCAATTATAACCCCTAACATGCAATTTATGACAAGTATCTTTCTTAAAGGTTAATGTGATCCTGGAGTGATCCGACAAATAACGAGCTTGTATGTATATATAGGGATCAAAACGCATTAGTGTATCTGATATTAAAAAGAAATCGATCCTGGACCACATTTTATGACAGCTTGAATAAAATGTGAAGTTATTTGGATTCATTTGGTCCTTATTACATTTAAATGGATCATAAAGTTTAAAATCTGCTTTAAGTTCCTGCAGTGCTATCACTGCCTGATTATTATAAGATCTATGGGGACTTGTTTTATCTAGTTTAGGGTCTTGGTATGTATTCCAGTCACCTCCTATTATTATATAATAATTGTTATATTGGTTTAAAATAAAGTAAAGTGATGTTATGAAGGTTTGCTGATTGGTACATGGGGCATATATATTAAGAAGAATCACCGGTTTATCGTAAAATTTTGTTATAAAAATTACATAGCACCATCTTCCTTCTTTATCCATTTTAAAATCTAAAATTCTCTCTTGGAACTGAGTTTTGATGATTATTGCTACACCTGCACTATTAGTTGTCCCTTCGAGCTATTACCTCCCTGATCCATTTTTATTTTTAATGGCAGTCCATTGATCATTAGCCAAGTGGGTTTCTTGTAACAATATAAATGGTGCTTTTGACTGAAGAAGTAAATGAAAAAATAGTTTCCTTTTTCAGATTCTGAAACCTTTAACATTCCATGAGTCTATTATCCACATAAAATACTTTTAAAATGTTAGTGTATATGTTGAATTTGAAAAGCGATACTAGATTCGGTATAATATCAGATTTTGAAATATCTGGAAGCAAACTAAATGCCCCATCCCTAACCAGTGCCTATCCACTATTCTCCTGGACCAGGACAAACATAGGTTTTAACACTGTTTAGACTTCTATTGGTATACATCAATCCTAAATGACTATTATATAATAACACCCTAACAAGATATACAAAACCTATGATAACTACAACTAACCCTACAAAACTAACCTACACATTCCCCATTAAACACTAGTACCTATCTACAGCTCTTGAACATATTAGTTAGTTAACACACTGTTATGTCTTACATACCAATTTCTTATTCTACCCTCTAATGATTTACATACATTATTAATTAAATAATTGGTTATATTATCCTAGAATAACTAACTGTCTTATCTAACTTTGCCTAGGTAAGTATAACATGTTAACAGCAGCATTGATAAAAACAACATCAGTAACATTTTTTTTTCACCATTAATGTATTAATACTGTAAGAAATATATAGCTAACATAATGCACAGAATCTCTAGAACCACATAAAATATATATCCTTCCATTCCCTTAGGAATAAGAGAGTGAATTATACATGTTAACACATAAGACAGACCCTTTCTAACATTCATTTCAGTTACATCCAGTGAGTGCTGCCAGTACACTGCATCTGTAGGGTATGCAATATGACAGTGTATGTGATAGAACTACACATAATAGCCAGTACACCTATCTTGAGAATGATATGCCTGCTGTAGTATCACTGACTCAGGTATGTTCCATCTCCCTATAGCGATTGAACAGGCATCCTGGAGTCATTGCCTCCTGTATAGCAGGCTGCATACTTCTTCATGACTATAACTGCAAATGTGTTAGTGTTTGTTCAAATACACAGCTGTGATTATCCATTGTCATAGTGTCATAGTTTAGTACTAAGCTAACTGCCCTTGCAAGCCATTTTAAGCCTAGCCAGTTATCCCTTGTGAGACTCAAATCCTACACCTTGTGTTTGTAAGGCAAACACCTTAGCCATTAAGTCACCCTCCCCACCCCAGTTGTATGCACTGTAATCAATTGCTCTGATATGGAACATACAACTATTCCACTCTGGCTAAGCATAACAGTTGTGGCTTGGCGTAAATGTCAGTCCATAATGTCCATATGGTATATATGAGCCATAAAACAATGGTGTGACACTTACCAGGTACAGAACCACAGACTCTGGCCACACCTGCTGTACCTATGAAAATGTAAGGGTGAGGGATTGGAAGCAATATCAAATGTTGCAATAATATAATATGTGCATATATCCATATGTACAGTAGCTAATGTGATACTGCCTACATTGCTGAAATTCTGAGTATGTGTGCACAGCTGTACATTAAAACAACCTCCCCCCAATGCAGATAGACCTGACACCCATGTACTGCTTTGCAGAGCCTGCCACAATGACTGATACAGTATTACACTAGTAAACAAAGTAAGCTTGCCTGGATGCTCCTCTGATGTGGATGCTGTGGCACCCACTTCGAGGATGTATGGGGTGATGGATGCATGGGAGCTGGTTGTTGATTCTAGGTTTGCCAGGAATTCCTCTGTGGCTGAGCACGGTTGTTCTGTTGCAGGCCCTCCACCAGTGGCAGCACAATCCCTGGCCACAGCAGCTGCCCTTTGATGTGCGGCATTGACCATATCTGTGGCCCTGTGTCAGACCTGCTCTTAGGTCCTGTCCTGATGTCCACTTTGGTTAACTGCCCTGACAAGGTCAGCCCACAATGCTGCATGTTGGTCATGATGTTGGAGACCCCTTGAAAGCAGAATGTGATGATGCAGTTTGAGGCCATCCAGAATAACAGCATTCTCAGCAGCTGTGAATGGGGGATGCCTCCTTTGATACATTGTTCCTGAAAGATAACAAGAGGGGGACACATTACAGGACCAGATACATGGATATCCACTATGTACAGACCCTGCACAACCAATACGGCCTGCACTATCCACCACTCCCTCACACATCATACCCCACAGTGTATCAACACACCACATGAGTGGCTATCACCAAGATAGTAGCAATACTGGGTATGCCCCTGTGTGCTGTGACAAATTCTGCTGTATGTCTGTACACCCATCACTGCAGTCTACTGTGGTGTGTCCCCTATGGGCATGCTCACACTAATATGTCATACAAATGATAAAAACCACCCGAGTAAACGCACTGTCAAATAACAAAAAACAAAGTATAAATACAAAAAAATGCAATGACAGTGAGATGCACAGCAACCATAAAACTTAAATAAAATAAAACACTTTAATATGCAAAACAACAGAAGTTGGTAAGCATGTTCACCACTTTTCAGTGGCTTCCTCAGACCATATACACAACTAAGCATAAGAAACACTCATTAAATACATTGCAAAACATTAATTAACCAGTACAAATAAGTGCCTTACTTCATTGTAGCAGCAAGCCTCTCCATGTGTAAATTGATGACATCATCATATATTAACATAGATTCTTAAAGTAGTATACACATAATGTTATCATACTAAGTTAACCACTGTATATGGAATAGGATAAACAACAGCACCAGTTCAGAAATACACATATCATAAAATTTAATACACTTCATCAAAACCTAATAAAATACAATAGAAATGTTGAAAAGAAATAGAAGGGGTAGGTAGATATGGAACATTATTTTGGTAGACTTCTCTTATTTAAGATAGGTTTAATAGAAACCACCCATTGAGGCCAGATCCCTTGTCTGCCCTCAACTTCAACTTCTATGTTGACAAGGTGGATCGTACCCTCAGGGAGCATGTAAGGGAGCACCTGTAAATCATACGTGTAGGTAACACCACTAGTGCTTTAGCTCAATATGTGACAGAGAGTAGGTATAGGCACAATTTTAAATTTAGGGCTATAGAAGTATTAGAAGTTAGTGTTAGATTGAGGGATATTGAGAATAGAACAGGAGAAGCTGAGCTTTGATGGATTTTAAAGTTGAGGGCAGACAAGGGGTCTGGCCTCAATGGGGTGGTTTCTATTAAACCTATCAATTATTTCTGAACTGGTGCTGTTGTTTATCCTATTCCATATACACCTGTTAGCTTAGTTCGATAATATTTATGTGTATACTGCTTTAAGAATCTATGTTAGTATACGATGATGACATCACGTTACACATTTCCAACGAGGAGAGGCTTGCCTATACAACGAAGTAAGGCACTTATTGGTATTGGTAAATTAATGTTTTTCAATGTATTTAATGAGTGTTTCTTATGCTTAGTTGTGTATCTGGTCTGAGAAAGCCACTGTAAAGTGGTAAAAGCGCTTACTGACTTCTATTGTTTTGCATATTAAAGTGCTTTATCTTATTTAAGTTTTATGGTTACCATGCATCTCCATGTCATTGCATTTTTCTTACTAATATGTCATACAGTCACTGTCAGACAAATAGCTGTGTGATATTGCACCAACTATATGGAGACAGTCCAGCAACAGCAGTGTGCTGCAAAGACAAACAATAATGCAAACCTGCTGTAGTTTATGTTCCCTGTAGGCATCCCATCTCCCCACTACACAGATGTTTGAGGACTGTGAATGTGTACCTCATGATTGTGTTCCTTTTGGCAAAAACATGTGGATGTCTGACAACCGGTTGGCTATTCATTGATGGTTGTTGACGCACAATAGAGAATCTGGCTGTCACATGCCATACCGCTCAGAAAACACATATGCAACAGTGACATCTGTTTGTGTATTCACAGTTTTACATTGTATGACCAATATATATCACCTGTAACTTAGGCTGCACCTGTGTCCCCCCATTAATTATGGCTATGACCGAATCCCTGCTGAAGAGTGTTGACAGGTATGTTAGCCATAGTTCTCAACCAATGAGGGATGAATGTCAACAAAGCAGTGACCTAGCCAGGGTACATCAAGGACATTCAAGGATACCTGTAGAATGCCAGCACTATTTATGTATGGCATTGACAGACTGAGAGGTTGTGAATGACAGTACATCTTTTGATGTTACAGGAGTCTACACCCTTATGTACTGTCACTATATCTAACACTGATTCCACTAGTTTCCTACCACAGCCAACTATTGTAGGAGGGAGTAACAGGGGCAGAGCGGGGATTTGACTCAAAGCAGGGACAGTTGTGAGGCATGCCTGTAGCTGTTGGACAGCAGAGTATCACCAACATATCAAAACCATAGATGTATGACAGGCTTACTACTATAATCCCTATTCCCCATACCCCCATCCTACCATCTACATCCCATTATATGGGGACATCTATTATATACCTGGTAGAGTGCAGTACTCCGTTTTTGAAGTGTTACTCATAAAATAGCTTGCAAAACCATTGTCTGTGTGGGAAAAACCACATATATACCTGCTCCTCATAGGCAGTTGATTGCCTTTTGTAGGTGCTGCTCATTAACTGGTAATTGTCTGTGCACCAATCTGTGCATCAGACTTACTAATTGCATCCAAAACAGCTGGGTTGCACTTTCGGTAGCCAATGACATGGCACCACAGTGCAATATTTAAGGCCTTCATGTAGGCCTTGGCCTCTTTCTTAGACTTTGAGATGGACATTAGTGAGATGTGGAGACTGCAGCATCACAGAGGGTAGACAAAAATACTGTCCACTGTTGAGATTTATGAGGTATGTCCACAGTTTTGTATGACATGTTTGATCATTGTCCCATGACATTGTGATTATCTGGCAGGTTAGTGGTAAACATTGTGGGTTAAGGTCAGTAAGGACAGGGAGACATGTGAATGTCAGACGTCATACCCATCAGACTATGCATGCTGATGCAGTAGCTGCTATTCTATCAGCTCATTAGCTTTGTAGGGGCAAACTATGAAACATGTCCCTGTCACTGGACCTTTGCCCCCCCCCCCACCCTTTATGTATGGTTGTGTCTGGATCCCTTGTTCTAGGGGGTTGTGAGGTATGGTATGTCTGTAGGAGCTAGCTTAACATACAGCTGCGTATGTTCTACTCTTCAGCTGCTGCTGCAGCCTAGGACACATGGGGGGGAGTGTGACGTCTTTGGAGGACAGTAAGCTGTATGTGTAACTGAGACAACAGTGTCAGCTGTGTCATCACAGCAGAGCCAAGGTAAGTGTACCCTTCGCAGTCCAGTTGAGGCATGTGCGTAAGGTACATTTGTTATGTAACAGTGCCAGTCTCAGAGTAGTAGGTGGCATATAGTTTGGCTATCAAAATATGTGCAGTGTGTCCCTACCTACAGGCCTTTGACTTGCAAACATGGGTAGCAGTTAATGCAGTAGTAGCAACCTGTGTGAGTTAAATTGCATGACTCAGTTATTACTTGCTGTGTTCATAAGAATGCAATTGATGTGCAACATACTGGATTCAAACCCAGGACTGTAGGTGGCAAAATATAGTACAAGCAGGGCACTTAGACTGAATTACTGAGTCAGTGCTGTAGCAGGTGTGTTTGCAAGATATATGTACATACATACAGTCTGTGACACACGTCTGCATCCATCATTATGTGCATGGCTTTCAAAGGCAGTTGTGCAGCAAGGTCTGAGTTGTACATATGTACTTTGCCATTGCTGCCTTAGCAGGTGTTTTTAGAGATGTTGCTGATATAAGGGGACAATTACCTGCTATCATACCTGTCAACCTCTTAGAGCAAGAAATCTGGACAAAGCCATAAATAAACATAGGAAAAAGGCCCAAAATAGGGAAAATCTGTACATATTGCTCTTAAAATGTATAATCTTGAAAGAATAGCAGGTGTTGCATTAGCATGTGTTCCCTGAAAGGTATGAAGTGTGAAACTCAAATGTCTGTTGTGATGCTCTAACCTAAATCTTTGATGATTTGCCAGTACTTTGCCAGAAAAATATGATGTTTTGAAATTAGGCAAAAAATAGGGGCAAAACTCTGCAAATTCTAAAGCAATCTGTACAGTTGACAGGTATGCCTGCTATCCCAGGCCTGACGTACATCCATTACTATTTATTTGGCTGTGTACTGGTATAAGGTTTGCATTACAGTCCCAGGTACACACCCATTTTTCCCATTATATGTTCCTGCAGTCTGTCAGTGGCAACCAGTACATTTTGCTGGAAACACCTGTTTTAATTCAGAGCTGAGGGGCCTAGTGGACTAATGCACTATGCTGTAGTTCACAGGGGTCTGGGTTTGAAATGTAGTAGGGGTAATTATTTGGCTGATCTATCTAACACTGTGAGAAACACATAAGACCATTAAGGCAATTTTAAGCACTGTTAAGTAGGTTTGCATGGGTTTGTGTGATGGGCTTCATCATGACATGCTGCTTAACTCTGCATAAACCCATGCTAAAAATTATTAAAGAAAAAAAATGGGGTGATAGGACAGTGGTGAAATGGGGGCAAGCAGGGGGACAAACATACTGAAAGGCAGGTAGGGTTGTGCAGGAAGGGTGTAGGAAAGGATCATAGCTTTTCATTTCTTGTACAGCAACAGCTGTGCAGGTTTTACAGAATTTGGAATTTGGAGCCTCACACCCCAGAGAGATGGGTGAGGACAACATAAATGTGTTCATTAATTAATGTAATGATTAGTTGTGTCCAGTGGCCACATGTGTGAAATGGAGAGTAATATATGCGGCGATATCTTTTTTGTGGGACAGGTGCCCACCTTTCTTTTTAAGGAGAGAGCAGAATGTTGGGGGAGGAATGTAGGTACATGTGGGAAGGTATGTTGGGTAGGAGAAGTTACATTTGCAGACAGACAAGACAGCTGACAGGGGTGGTGTGTGACACCTGAGAGGGGTAAACATCTTGAACGGGGAGGGTGTTGTGGAATCTGAGGTGCATGTGCCTCCAGGCAGCAGCAGCATAATTGAGTTCCCCACCCATGGGCAGTCAGCACTGCTCCTTTACTGCCCAAAAGGTGGCTGTGCTGGAAGCTGGATGCCGGGGCCACCAGGCCCCACCAGGTTGTCAAGTCTGCCCTCATTCCAGTACATGTACTATTCATAGCTCCCATGAACAATCCTGCATACCACAGCTGATAGCTGATCCTGGCTGACAACCCCCCCTCCACTCTCGCTTCCAGGGGGGATAAGGGGACTGAGGCGGTTCCACCCAAAGGTGGTGCAGGGACAGAGGAGGGGGAAGCACCTGATTGGGTCCCAGACATGCTGGGACCTGGTGCCATGGCAGGCTTAGGTAGACTAGGCAGATCACCAAGAACCAGCCTACCCTGACATACTGTGGTTATGCATGTAAACCAATACATATAGGTGAGTTATGAACAAAACCATTATTAGCAATAACAACATGCCAAAACATTGCAAATAACCCTATGACAGTTCAATGCATTTTATGTGAAACACAATAATATATAACAGAACAGTCACTATAATAACAGTATGCCAGTAACAGTTATGGCATAACTGCCCTGCCCTTCCTGCGGCTCTTACCTTAGCTTTGCTCATGCAGTACTGCTTTATATGCTGCATCAGGGTGCAGAATATTTTCTTGCAACAATGTCATATAAATAATGAAATTTATTCCATGTTTAAGGAAGGATTTACCAAGCTGTCATCAGTCTTTCTGGAGAACATGGGGGTGCTGCAGAAGTAGGCTTGATGTTATGATTGCAGAACTCAAAGATGAAGTGCTAATGTGAGGTGAAACACAAGTCACTACCCATAATGTAGCATAGTATATTTCATCAGAAGCAATAAACATAAAAAATGAGCAGGTGATGGGCTGCCTTTTTTGTAGTTTTGTCAGTGACGTGAAAAACAAATCGTATACCCAAGGCTTGTTAATAAAGTTAATTTATTCTCTCGTTATTTGCTAATACAATTTAGTATTGCAAAGAGCCACAGCTACACATCCATACTCAGTGAATGCAAGACAGAGGAAGTAATCAGGAATGAATGATTGGATGGGGGGACACAAATTTACACCCACGCAAGAATCGCAAGTACGGCTGGTGCAAAGGCCCACAAGACCTGAAACAATCACAAAACTGGCCAGCACCAAGTAGTGAAACCCAAAGCTTTTTTATTGTGGCAACTCCAAAGGCTATAGCAAGCTATAGTAAAGCTATAGCAAAACAATCAAGTAGAAACCCAATTACTGGTAGTCAAAACAGTGTTATGATCATAGCCTCTATGATCAAATCTATTAACAAGATCATGTTGGAATTCCTGATAAGATTTTTCAGAGGAACATATACATCTAATACAGAGAAATTGAGATTTGGGAATATTATTAATTATATGTCTGGGATGAAAGCTGGAGGCATGGAGTAGCGTGTTATATTGGGGATGTTTACAAAACACCTTAGTGCTGAGTGTTTGGTCCTTTTCCCTACTTACAGTCACATCCAAAAAATCAATTTCCATTAAATGGTAATGTACCATAAATTCAATTCCCCATTTGTTCTCATTCAGATATTGCATGAATTCATGCAAATAGGTCATGGAATGTGAGGGTTTTGACCCTTTATGAGGAACAAACATGGGGGGGGGGCGCAAACATACAGCATCCAGGAAATATAGAAAAACTTTTGCAAGTATTGATCCCCTAGTAAACCACATTCATAATGTGCACACTGTTTTGACTGCCAGTAATTGGGTTTCTACACAAACCAGATCTGATTTATTAACATATAAATCCAGAGTTCCGGATGACAACACTAATCTTAGGTTTGTTACTACCTATGGGCGTAATACCAATATCCTTCTAAACATTGTTGATTGTTATTGGGGCATCTTAAGGTCAGATGACAGAATTTCTAAAATTTTGGGACCTAGGTGTTTCTTTTCTTTCCAAAGGGGGCCTACTTTGGGGTTATATTTTAGTCACTATAAACACAGTAGGGAGGTGATTCAATCACAGACTACCCTATTTGGAGATTTACTTAAGGGCTGCTTCCCCTGTGGTCATTGTTCTGCCTGTTAATATGTCCTTAAATCCAAAAGTTTCACTAGTGCAACTACATCAAGAGTTGATGATGTCCTATTTTTTAGTAACTGTAGCACGGACGAGCTTATTTATTTAGCCAGGTGTTCCTGCTCAGCATTCTATGTGGGCCAAACATCTAGGTCTCTGCAGGTTAGAATTTCTGAACATTATATAAACATACCTTGCAACACACTACAGCACAGTTCACTCTTATTATTATTGATATAATAAAAGGAAATGGACAGGGCAAAATGGGTTGGCACTCTGTTTTAAATACTAAAGAACACAATTGGATTATCAGACTTGGGGGATTGTTTAGACCTGGTCTAAATGAGCAATTTTAACTAATTACTTATTGGAATGTGATGTGTATTAAAATGATGGAACATTCTTGTTAGTTATGTTCACTGAGGAAGGCATATGGATGCCGACACTGGTTTGACTGTTTTGCTATAGCTTTGCTATAGCCTTTGGAGTTGCCACAATAAAATAGCTTTGGGTTTCATTACTTGATGCTGGCCAGTTTTGTGATTGCTTCGGGACACAAATTTACATCAGGATTGTCATGGACAGCCTTGCTTGATTTGAGAGGTGAGCACCATTAAGTTCTAGAAAAGGGAGGCATGAACTTTTAAATGTCTCCTTAAAAGTGTTTATATTTAGGCCATCTTATGGTCCTCGTGATCACTTGCATAGCATTGTTACTATGTTTCTATGGAGTGCAAGCCAATCACAGGATATGTGCATGCATATGCATGCCCGTGCACATGCACACACACACAGACACACACACACACACACACACACACACACACCCACAATAACGCTATGCAAACTTAGTCACACATGGCATGAGGGGTTCATTTTCCTTCTGATAACAGCATTACTACCTGCAGTGCTTACACCTAATGTGATGTCACTGCATTTTACACTAACCACTGCAGGCAAAACTTGGGTGGGTGCTACCTAGATGCTAGTTGCTGAGAAGTAGGTTTGATGTTATGATTGCAGAACTCAAAGATGAAGTGCTAATGTGAGACGAAACACAAGTCACTACCTGCATTCCCACAGCTACAATTAGTACAATATCATCACAGTTCTACTTGGACTACTTTAAAATTACTGTTTACTGTCTGCAGAATGAAACAAATATCAAATCTTGGCATAATGTAGCTTATTACATATGCAGTGTTTTTCCTATAATAATTTCCTAGTGCATCTTAACACCGTATACTTACTGAATCAGGAAGAAACACAGATCTATTGAAAGGAGAGTAGCCTTCTGTTGTTGTGCATCCTTTATCTTCCTCTGCTAACCATTAAATAATTATTTCCTCTTCATTGCAGTTTCCATCCTACCAGGAGGAATAAACAGAAGCTGTATTAAAACTGTATTACAACAGCTGTAACTAATGTACATGTAATGAATGCTGATAAAAAGGGTGAATTATTGTTGCACATCTACCTAGTTAAAATAGAATGCCAAGTGATTGTTGCTGTTATGCTAAAACTGTGGCAAGGAAAAGAAACAAGGAAAAACACAGACACTGCCTATAACAGTCTAAACCACTGCTACAATGCCACATTCTGCCTCAATTAAACACTTTTTGAATGTTAAGCCTCTGATGAGCAACTCTGACCAGATTTAAAAAAAATCAGACAATGGTTATGTGTTTTAGCTTATTTTTCACAAGTTATCCCTAGAAGTGAGGCTGTGTGATCCATGAAAGTCAATTAAACCCAAAAACAGTAGATGGTTTCACCTCTCGCAGCCTAAATACATGCTCAGTTTTATGAGCTTTTCTGAAACAAAAATCAGAATAAAGCAACAAATAAATACAAATATTAGAAATTGCTGGTGAAATACACACAGCAATGTTGTTTTACTCAAAACAATTCTGTACAATTATCATAGTCGATACATACTAAATCTTTTATCAGTATTATACATTACAATATATAATGAGAAATACTTATTCCTCATAAACTATCACACACAACTTTTCATATGTTGGAAATTATGAAAGTTAGGTGCATACTGTGAACACCTGATGACAACAGTGAAAGATATAATGGCTGTAGCAATATACTTTCACTTGCTGCTCTCAAACACATAAACTCCCCCAGACAAGCCAAACCAATGATTATTCATCAGTGATCATGCAAAAGCCCTGTTCCTTCGCATATGGTCTGTTTACCACAAGGTTGTATCCCTCTGATGTTTGATATTCGATGAAAGTGAAATAAATAATGACCACAGAATTGGCGCAGGATGGCACAGTGGTGCAGCGGTAGCATTATCCCCTCACAGCAAGAGGTTCCTTGGTTTGATTCTCAGCTGGAGTGCCATCTATGCAGAGTCTGCATGTCCTCCCTGCGTTCATGTGGGTTTTCTCCAGGTGATCAGGTTTCCTCCCATGTTACAAAGACATGTACCTAGAGTGTTTCTCCCCTGGCATCTGCTGAAAATTGGCTTTGTTCCAAGTCGGACTTTCTCTGTAAACAAATGTTAAATAAAATTTCAGCTTGCTGCTCTCAGGAGCATGCATTGCCTCCCACCAGCCCCATCAATGAAAATTTAACAGTAATTATTTCATTTCCATGTACTTTCAACAAAACCTACCTCCCTGTCCCATGAAAGACATATCTTCTATGTAGAACCCTTATGTTTGACTGTGATGATTTTTTTTTAATTTATTTATTAGCATTTATCTATCAGGATTGTACATCTGGGAATAAGTTGTCAGTTTTCAGCAGAAACGCAGGGAGAAAATCTCCCAAGTATAATATATGTACGAAAAGTGCTAAAAGCAGATAAGAAAAATTACAATGACTTTAGGCAGTTTACTAGAATGAATGAAAACATAACACATATTAAAAGTTAGAGTTTTGCACAAGACAATGGTACATATCAATAGATAAACATTTTGTTGTAAATCATGAATAACATTGAAAAAGCAGGAACAAGAAATGGAAGGAAAGAAAGAAAAGATAAAGTAATTTGCAAAAGTATGCTTTGTTTGAGGAAAATAGTATTTTGTCCAGATTCAATAAAGCCTACACTGTCCATTTATATTGTGTTTATGCCATGGTACAATGCGTACATGCTAGCACACTGTTTTGGATTCAATAAGTGGTTCTACATAGTGTGTAGAGTTGTGCACATCTGCACAAACAAGGTAAACACCCTGGCATGCAAATTACAGCATAAGCAGCTGAATTGTTTGCTGATCAACCAATCCTAGATGAAGGAGCTATTCAACAAGCTATGAAGCAAGCGTGCAGACTCAGTGCTGGTTTTCCCTGTGAATTCCAAAACTTACTGGAATACAGACACAATAAGGAGTCTACACAGAAACAATGTTAGGGGCTGATGCTGCTTTAACTCATGTGTATGTGCAACAGGCTGAAGTCTATGCTGCTGCTGCTGCTGCTGCTAGTAGACCAAGGACAAGACGGAGAGTTTTCAGACCCTGGTTAATTTATTACAATCTGCATGATGTGGAAATTGTAGTGTACTACAGAGCAGATAGAGACACACTACAGTAACTCCGCAACCTCTGTTATCCTCAACTCAGGGCCAGGGCAAACTGAGGGGAACCCATCCCAGTAGAGACAAAGATAGGTGTGGCACTTAGAATTTTAGTTACAGGTACCTTTCAGAGACCAACAAGGGGTGTCACAGGCATCAGCATCCAAGATCCTCCATCAGTTCCTCAATGCTATGCTCTATCATGCTAGTGACCACATATATTTGTCCCTCTACTCCTGAGGATAGGGCCAGAAATATGCAGGAGTCTTACCTTGTAGCATACTATCCTGAAGTACTGGGTACAATAGATTGCACACATGTAGAAATTAAGGCACCACCAGGGGAACAGAGAAGGCTCTACATAAATAGAAAGGGCCTCCACTGTATTAACTATCAAGTCATGTGTAATGCTGAGGGAATCATCTTGAATGTGTATGCTGGCAACCCATGCATTTACCATGACTCACATGTCTTTCACACCTCCCAAGTGTATCAGACATTCACTAGGCAGGATATTCCACAGGGTCATTTACTGGGGGATGCAGGTTATGCACTGGAACTGTGGCTGATGACCCCCATCAGAAATGCACACACACACACACACACACACACACACACACACACACACACACACACACACACACACACACACATAATAATAAGGCACATGTTCAAACCAGAAATATCATAGAGCGTGTGTTTGGGCTGCTGAAGTCACAGTTCTGTTGCCTAGAAACAACTGGGGGAGCCCTGCAATACAATCCATGTACATGTACTGAAATATTCACCATATGTGCCATGCTACACAACATCATCCTGAGAAAAAGAGCTTCAGCAGGATCAACAAGGGGAAGGGGCACACATCCCACCACCAATGACAAGCTTACCACAGCCACATGCAGATGAGGAGTCAGAGGGAGAACCAGCAGCTGCTTGGGTATAAGCAGATGTAGGTGTGTTCAATATGCCCTTGCATTGGGTAAGAGACAGCACATAGCATACTCACTCACCACCTAAGGACCTACAACCTTCCTCCTTCACACATATATATAGTAACATCAATGCCAGGCAATGCCCACAACCTTTACCTACCCATGTAATGGCTGAGTACTGCTTGCATCAGATAGATTCAGCCCTGAACTAATACTGTTGCAACTGTTAGATTTACAAGGTAAGTTTTGAACCTGGAGTGTATTGTGTAATAATATGAATGACTGACATATCCTTGCATTTTTGTACTTGGTAGTGTAAGCAAGTAAAAGGTGGGTGATTTGTACAGACATTACTTTAACATGTGACAACAGAGACCTATTTGACTTATATGTGTCCATTATTGAGTAGTAGGTGTCAGGCATCAAAGATTCACACAGTCATCCTTCTCAAAAGCAGTAATGGCTACTACAGCCCTCAGTTTAGTGCCATATGTATGTACTGGAAAATCATTAAAAAAGAAGTTAGAAAATAATGATACATATTGCAGTTTTAGACATCACAACACTCACAAAATCATTAACAATAATGATGGAAACAAAGTTTCATGCTATCAACTGTCTAACTTTCTAAGACCAATATAATTCAAAGGTACAATTACCAATTCAACACCACAAATACAGATATATTAAGCAATAAGACAGTTATGCACCCTGAGCATCAGACACAAAGCTTATGTATCCCTGAATCCAAAAGATAGAAAACAGGGATATGGCACAGTTATCTTCACTTGCACAGGGTGTTGTAGGGGGGGGGGTCAGGAAGCTCATATTGACATAAAAGGTTTGTGAGTGTGTGAGTAAGAAAGAGAAGCAGGCAGACATTCTGATAAAAGTAACAAATGGCTAGTGAGACAAAATGAGTTTTAAGCTACATGGCTGAACCATGAAACTGTTGTGTGTGTATCTGTATGAGTTCTTCAGGTGAAACTGGTGTGTGAGTGTCTACATGAACACAGCCAAGCTCTGTGCTAGCTCTACATCATGATATGTTGGACAGCTGTGAGCCGTGCATGGTAGAGGTGGCAGTTCATTGTTCTTGTACCTGACCATGAGAACTGGCTCCGCCAGGAGTTGCACTGGCATGTCCACACCCACGATCAGATGCACTACTCCTGAATGTGACTGGTGTCTGCATCTCCCCTCACAGAGATGCCCAGGACCACAACACCATGGCCTGCCATGTCTGGGTGTGGACAGCTCAACCACTGATGGAGCAGTGGAAGTACTGCCACTATGGGAGCATGATTGGACATGCCCATGTTGGCTAACAGCAGATTATGTGACTGAACTATGCTCATGAGGATGTCATCCCCCTCCCAGCAGACATTCCATCACAGACACTGCCCGTTCCAACATGTCATTCATCCAATCCATTGAATTGCCAACATGATGGAGGCAATCATGCATGTCAGCCTGTGCCACATCTACAACCTTAATCATTTCTCTGGAGGACTTATGAGAACATTCTTGTGCCTCCATGATGGCCCTAAACATATGTTGAGTGGAACAGGAAGAGACACCTGGATCAGATGGAGAATGGACAGCAGGCCTTCTCCAAGCACCCTAACAACCCTTTTGCCTGGTACCTCATCCTCACTTTGGCTACGGCCAGAGTCAATAGGCACTGAAGCCACAGTAATCACACTTCCCTGATCAATTGTCTCATCCTCTACCTGTCTATTATCTGAGGGGGGTCACTGGAATGGGTAGGTATAGACCTACTGACTGCATCTGATAGAATTTCAGGGATGTCTGTATGTCAACCTCAGTGTCAGATTCAACCTCTACCCCCCCATGTGTGCCTCTATTTGATGATCATCACCATCAGAGTCTATTGATACTCTGACATCACACTTCCACTGTTAGGATCACTTGTGATAATAAGCAACAAACACAGGAAAAATTAATACCAACACTACTATAGTCCAATATAGGCTAACAAACTAACAGTGGTGCCACCATTACAGACAGTACAGCAATACACACAACAGTCCTGACATCAGCGCATCATACAGTAAAATATTTATTTGAGTTGCTCATCAGTACTGCAAATAAAAATGCTTGGCTTACCATGTGCAGATGATGGTATGCTCCCTATGTCGGATAGTCCTGGAAGAAGTTAAGCACAATGTAAGGACAACATCATCACAATTAACAGTAACACTGGGGGTAATACTTTTTTCCCTTTATATGTCCATTACCTATGCTTTCAACAAGAACTTGGATAACAAGTCCAATCTAAGCCCATGTGTAATCAATCAGAATGTGTTGTTAATTGTAGCGATCTTCAGTCTCCCCCCCAAAATTTCTTGCTAAACAGAACTAACATATTTATTTAAATTGTTTTCCAGTATAACAATATTTAGCAATTGAGATACAAAAGCTTACCTGGAAGCTCCTCCTGGGACATACATGTTGTCCCTGAAACAGTAGCACCAATGTCAAGGACATGCTGTTCTGCACTTTCCTGGGAGCTGCCTGGATCCCTGACAGTGGACAGGAACTCTTCATTTGTTGTCAGAGGTGGTTCTGTAGCAGGCCTCCCCTGGTACCCATCTGATCATGGGCCACTGCAGCTGCTCTCTTCCATGCATATGAGATCATGTCAGTGGCCCTGTGATGCACCTAACCACATGTCCTGCTGTGTCTGCCCACTGAATTCACATCTGCAACTATCTGATGCCAAATTTGCATTCTGCCTGACATATCTCCACATCTCCTCTCAATCAGGAAGGCACCATGTCACCTAAAAGTTTCCACAATTACCTGATTCTCAGGGTCACTGAAGGGTGGTTTTCAGGGATTGAGATGCCTGGGTGCAATAGTCTTAGGTGTCCTAAAACACAGCAGAAGGATAATATACATAACTATCACATAACTACACAATAACTGTTCCCAGATAAAACAATAAAGGCAGCATTTCAGTATTGCCCACTGGAGAAACATAAAACAGTCTAGACATCTGAAATATGAACAACAGGCTTGATGCAAAAAAGGAGAGTAACAATAGCAACATAGCCTTATTTTGTGCAATAATAGAAAAGCAGTTTTGCCCCACAACCCCTAAAAGAACAGACAAATGACAAATTTTGCTAACAAACAATCACTGAAATGCTAAAATTGCTATTGAATGAAATGTCCCTGAAACATTTCTACAGATTAACACTGAACATTTCATTTTAAGGTATTGCCAGTGATGTATACCTGTGAAATGCCGTGACAAATATGCCCATGCCATCATGCTAAGTGATGTTGTATGGCAGTTAACACAGAGAACTTAAGAATGATTATAGGTTTCTCTTTCTCATAGGTTAGTACTAGGCTAACTTCCCATGTGGGTCATTTTAAGCCTAGCTAATTGCCCCATGTGAGAATCAAACCTTGCACCTTGTGTCTGTAAGATAAACACCTTAACCACTATGCCATCCTAGTCCTGTGGCAGCAGGTGTAAGTTTAGGGCTGGAGTACAGATGGTCCTGGGTTCTAATACAGGCTATGCAACCTATTTTTACTGTTGTGACAATACAGTGTATAGCAATGAACTGAAAAATAGACAGAAGGGAGTCCATGGTATTTATTGGACTCCTGGTAAAGTGCCACAGCCAAAGGCTTCTGCAAGGGGACACTTTCCACAGGAAGTGTCACAAACTTCTGCAGAGGGACTATTCTGGCTCCCAGTGCAAGTCTGAGGCATGGTATAGTTTGGCACAGGTTGTAACCAGTGCCATTGGCATTCCATATGCTGGAGAGCAGTGCAGGCATCATTTTAATGACTTACGCAGGTGAAAAAGAGATAACCTTAACCATCGATTGAATGAATTTGAGACTGCAGACATTTCACAGTTTAGTAAGTATGAAAAATAAGAGACTACTTGTAATACTTAGAAAGCTAAACCTAGGCAAGACCGGTATGCATAATGCTCTTCTGTTCTTTTCTGTTATTTCCCCAGCTGCCATCAAACATTAGTTCTATAGGCAGGTTCATGTTGCTTGAATGGAGATACTGAGGGAAGCAAGTGGTGTGTATGCAGCGCAAGAGAAGTATTATTATAGCTTTAAAAATTTTAGATAGCTTTTTAGTTTTTTTTTATACTGATATATCAAACTGCATGCATATTCCAACTGTAAAAGCAAGTATGCATGCATTACTCTGTAGCATAAACCAATTTTTGGAGTCAAATATTTGACTGTAGTCAGAGGTTGTGGGTTAAAAATACCACAAATCATAACTATACGATACTGCATTTTTAAATGATATTTACATTAAATTAAAAACTCTTTACCAGTGGCACAAATGCCCTGCTTAACTTTAATCTGTATAATTGGAACAAACATATGTGCAATATATGCACACTTCAAGTATTACTTTCAGCAATCTGTAGTATAGTGTGTATCTGTTAGGACGTATACTTAAATTTAATAATTCAGATAAAATAGTTGTATAATTGTGTTAATGCACTGTATGTCACATATGATGGTACTAACTTTATCTCTTTTTTACTCTCACTCCAACCCTTATCTCTCTTTTTTTATTTTCTATTATGTGTTGTCAAAATGTCTCCATGTCATCCATTTGTGCCACATCACTAAATGCTACACAGCACAGTGAGGTAGGCCAGCCCCAATGGATCAACCTGCCCCCGCTCCACCAACACCAATGGCCAGCACATCTGGTACCTAACCTGGCAGTACTGCCTCTGCTGCCCCTGCACTACCTCTGCCCTCAGGTACTACTGCCCTGGAAGTTGGTGCAGTGGTACCCTCCAGGAGAAGTGGCAGAGGTGGAGATGCCAGGAGATGCCAGGGTTGGTGAGTAGGATCATGCACCACACAATTCATATACACCTATGCCTGATGGAGAGGCTGCTCTACCTCATGACCCACAGGAGGAGAAAACATCAAGCACTCCAGGGGACAGTGATGACAGTGCAGTAGGGGAGGACTCAGTTCTCACTGCCTCCAAGCTTAATGGGCATGAGCCTCTGCTGTCCCTTCCCTCACCCCAATCACGGTGTCCCCCAACATTTTGTGTTCCTCACTGTCCCTGTCCTTTGTCTTGTTTGTCTTGTTCATTTGCATTTGCTCTTTCACCTGCTCAACTTACCTGACTCAGGCATGCCTATGTCCCTTACCCAGCATTCCTGTCTTCCTGATTAAAATAAAATGGACACCTGTCCCCCCATAAAATTATCCCATACATAGCTCTCCATTTTGCACATGTGTCTTCTTGACACACTTGATTTGGTCCAATTAGCTATGCAACATAATTACGTTGTTGTCACCCCTCTTTTCTGGAGGTGACAGTCCAAATTCAGCTAATATTCTGCATATATTAAGAAATGGACAGCTATGGTTCTTTTCTACCTCCCTCTTGCACATTCCTGTATACCTTTTTCTTTATTCTTCCCCCCTGCTTGCTCCCCATTTCACCACTTTCCTATCTACCCCATTTTAACATCTATAATCTGGTAAAAAAAAACAGAATCACAGACCACACACATAAGTACCAGAACAAACGATGGATCCCTACACTTTTTGACCTCTATGTTTGTGCGGAATTTCACATCCAGCAACAATGACTAGCGATGTTGAGCTGCTGTAGAATGCTATGCTTACCTCTGTGCAATGCCTCTTAACCCTACTGCGCTATGTCAGCACACAGAATAACATATGCTGAATGTACTATAAAGCATATGATGAACGTACTATAAAGAGTAATGTCATTGCATTATTACTGTTGATTTAAAATTATCACATACACCTAAATTCGAGTCCAGTATCATCTGAGCTCAAAATGAATTATGACATTCTATTTACACCTGCTGCCACAGAGTCAGATAAGCAGCACATGTGTTTCTTAGACTCGATACTAGCTCTCAGATGTTTAGCAATGCAGCTCATGTTTACACACTGCTTAACTATGTGTAAACAGGGAAGGTAATTAAAGTGTGTATCTCTCATGTGCAAACACTTTGCCAGTTGTAGAGCAAACCCACTGCTCGCTGTGCTATGGAAAATTGAATATTAGAATGTATTAGTGCTGTTTATTGTCCATTTCCTGTTTATGACATGAAATTACATGTGGAAACATAACAAACTGAAGGCTAAGCTTAGTGAGTATAACAAAAGAAATTTAACAGAAAAAAGTGTGCGTGCATATATGTCTGTTATGCATATTTCTGTCTGCATGTGTGAGTGAATGCATGTATGAAAGCAGAAACAGACTGTGTGTGAGAGAGATCAAGAGAGTGAGAGTGATCTTGTGTGAGTGAATGCATGTATGAAAGCAGAGGAGACTGTGTGTCTGAGACATCGAGAGAGTGATCTTGTGTGACTGAATGAATGGCGCAGTGGTGCAGCGGTAGAATTGTCACCTCACAGCAAGAGGTTATCCGGTTCGATTCTCAGCTAGAGTGCCTTCTGTGTGGAGTCTGCATGTCCTCTTAGCATTTGTGTGGGTTTTCTCTGGGTACTTCGGTTTCCTCCCACGTTACAAGACGTATCTGGAGCATTTCTACCTGAGCCTCCACTGAAAATTGGCTTTGTTCCAAGTCAGACTTTCCCAGTAAACAAATGTTAAATAAATAAATAAAAAATAATAAAAATGTATGAAGAAGAGATTGTGTGTCTGAAAGACTGACAGAGTGATCTTGTGTGAGTGAATGCATGTATGAAGAAGATACTGTGTGTCTAAGAGTGGACAGGTATTAATATCCACTCTTGAGAAACAGAAAAAAAGACACCAGTTTTATTACACAGTAAAAATCCTTTCACAGCCCACAAAAGAGGTCTCTGTCTCCACACATAATATATGTTTTTGGTCACCTTTGTTTCTAAAATACATTGACACCAACTGAGTCAACACTGAATTAGTTTTTAGCCCACATACCATAACACTGATACCTGAAGCAAAGGAAATCAGTTGTCTATAATCTAATCTCCATCTAGTTGTCATACAGCTTTCTTCCGTACAATATACAGACTTGTGAATTTTATTGCTAAGCTACACATTTAATCTTATGGTACTACAGTATATTTATTCTGTGTTTTGCAGCTGAATATCCTTCTGTTATTGTGTGGAATATTCATAATGAAATATGACAGGAGGAATGAGATATGGCCTTTTATATATAAACAGGAGATGCTTGGTCCATATGCCTTCATTACCACATTCTAAAATGTTTCATATGCTTGGCTGCCATTGGAGGATTTTGTGCTCAGCTTCTTCTCTGTATGTTGTGTGTAGTAATGGCTTGTAATACTTTACTGAGCTCTCATTACATCTAATGTAAAATTAGTATTCATTTCTCCTCAATAAGGATATAGGCTGGTGGAATTATGACCCTTTCCTAGTTTAGACTTCAGTCAGTCAAGTACATTGCATGAAATTAAAGTCAAGTTGAGCTGTGTTTCTTTATACCTGGTGTTACTAAGTGTATTGTGTACTAAGTGTGATGGCATATCATTCTAAGAAATTTGCTGTAATATTTGTGATGTTGTCCTGTATAGGTACCATCAGCAGTCATGATATATACATTTGAGTGCTTTGATTCTTTGCCATTATATTTTCTGTGAAATAGGGTGGAAAGTTGCAGATAATCAGACTACGTACTGTGACAACAGCTTGCAGGCTATAGAAGTTCAAGTAATATCCCACCACTGCTCACCAATATGTGATGTCCCCACGCTGGGCCAGTAATCCTAACCACTGACACCTGTGGGAAATGTTCACGTTGAAAGGAATAGATACACTTAATATTTCCAGATGCAGCTCTCTGTACCAAGTATGATTCCCCTTAAGAGCATACAGGGAAAGTAGTCAGCCCAGGGGTGTGGCTTTCTTTATATCTGTCTCCCTCCAGGGCCCCAATATGACTCTACAGTGGTACAGCAGTAGGGTTAAATCCTCAGCCAAGTGTCCAAGCCAAGTAAAGCAGCACCCTCTCTGTGACCAGTGCTTTGTGTCCCTGCTCCACGTAGCTGACACACACACACACACACACACACACACACACACACACACACACACACACACACACACACACACACACACACACAGTGTGAGATTTGCTGTTTTACACACACCCACCTTGGAAATGCTGGCATGATTTACCTGCTGTGACCCCTTCCTCCCAGAGTATAAGGTAGTAATCACTGCCACCAGACACTCCACAAGCGGCTACTCTAAGGACCATGACAAAGGGTGTCCAATTATACTGTGCAATATTAATACTAATATAAATGGTAGTAGTTGACCAAGACAGCTAGGCCTTCTGGAGTGGCCCACACAGTGTCACTAAATAAATATAAGTACTCTCAAAGGTTAAATACTTTCTACAAGGATGAGCCACAATAAAAAATTTAAATATATTTAATAATAAATAATAAAAGAAAATGAAAATGCTGAATATATATTTACAGTAATCCACAGAGTTCAAATCACAGGTGGGAGGTTGGCATAATGGTTAAGGTGTTTACCTTATAGACAGAAGGTGCAGGGTTTGATTCTCACATGAGTAACTGGCTAAGCTTAAAATGGTCCACAAAGGTAGCTAGCCTAGTACTAATCTATGAACCTATCTATATTGAAAATAACATTGATGGACAGACACAGACACATAATGAAAAACAATGGCTAAACTAAGCTTCACTATATTCCTGACTGAATCTGGGAGAATTACTATTCCCTATTTACTTAATAGAGCAAGTCAAATGATGTGGTGAATGGTCCTTGTTGTCAGGCCCAAGACAGGATACTCAATGCTCAGATATTACTCCCTGTAAAATATAATTTCCAAGATGGCTTGCAGAATGACCTCATCTGGTCTCATGACTCTAGGTTCTCGCAATATCCTCTTTGAAGTTTGAGTCAGGACTTTAGCAGACTGCTACAATACACATTTAGAGCTTTTATGGCAGTGCCTAGGAGCCAGAAACATTTACAACACTTCCCCCTTCTTTACAAAAGCTAACAGATAATAGCTGCTCCCATACCTACTGTCTCCAGTCCCATTCAGCACTGTGGTGTGCCATGTTAATGGTTTAATAGCTCATTTACCTTTCCCTTATTTTTCTTAAAGTAAGCTAGCTGGTTAACATCTGCTCTTCCAGGAGTACCCACTGCTGATACAATTTTTTACACTAGCGACTTTACAAAGACATTTTTATTTTCAAATGCCATACGGTTGTAATACATTTGTAAGATAAGCATCTGTACAAATCAGTTTGATATTCAAATGCCATACAGTTCTAATACATTTGTAACATAAGTATTTGTGCAAATCAATTTGATATTCAAATGCCATACAGTTGCAATACATTTGTAACACAAGCATTTTGTATAAATCAGTTTGATTTTCAAAGGACATATCATTCTTTATAGAACTCCAGCTGGCTATGCTGGCACTAGCTTATTTCATCACACACACATAATTCAAAAAAAAATTCAGCTTCATTGCTCAAGCATGCTTACCAACATTCATTTGCATCCCATTATGGGTATGGGAGATGTGCTACAAGTATGACTAGTCTACAATTAGTCGAATCCTTGATGCAGCAGGGACTGTTTCATTCTATTATGGTTGTTAAAGTGCAGATGCTGTTACAGAGCCATACCATGCTTATTTATAGTTAGTATGCATTATTACATCCAAAAAACAACCACAGTAAACAATGGATGGTTTAACAAATAATCTGTACAAAGTGTGAGAAAAGAATGACCATCCAACAGGACGATGAGGTAAAACTGACTAAAATCTTTAATAGAAAATAAAAATATAGATATAAAAATATAGGTAAGTACTTTCACACCAGAAGTGTAGCTTATTCAGAACATATAAAACATCAACACTTAAAGCACACTTAAATACAGCATAATTCAATTAAGATCATTATCAAAATAAATCACATGACTTAAGTACCAGTTTTAAAAGGACAGTATCATGTAGACCTTAACCGTTATCAGTTTGTAATTCCAAAATCAATTTCAATTCTTCACATTCAGTGCTTGTTACATGGTCACCTTCTCTCAAGACAAAATTAAACAATTGTAAAAAAATGCCTGTTACAGATGTATGGGTTTTCTCTGCACATGAACAAGTTGTGATCCATAAGGCAAGTACACAATAAACAAAAAATATATGTTATCTCTGGTTGCAGAGTTTCAAATATTAAGAACAGGTTGATATGGTTAATTGGGGGTAAGAGCAGTATATTTGTCTAAGGGTAACAAAGAGAAATATATTAGCATGGTCATTACTTCTTTACATGTTCATCATAGTCATTCATCAGAGGTATACACCAAAGATATCAGTTGTTTAGGGTCTGGGAAAGTAGGGTGTTTGTATGCACACGGTAGTTGCTTAATGACTTGAATGATCATTTAGATGGCTTGTTGAGGGACAGTGTAAGTGTCTGAGAGTAACAAGTTGAAGCACATTACTATGGCCATTACTTCTTTCATGTTCATCACAATCAAAAAATGGGAATGAGCATAGAAGATGACTATTTTTGAGGGTGAGGGGGTTGGCTGTGCATGGCAGAGCAAGGCAGTTACTCGTTTGTCTTTTGTTTGTCTTTTTGGCTTTTTCCGGTTAGGAGTCGCCACAGCAGAACTCCGGGCCGCTAATGATTGGCAGTAGATTTTTATGGTGCCAAGTTGCCAGCCTGACGCCCAACCTTCAGTGAAGGCACGCTAATTTATGCATGTCTTTCGAATGCCACTCGACCACGGGGAGGACATGCAGAGTCCACACAGAAGGCACTCCAGCCGAGATCAAGGCAGTTACTTAATTACTATAAAAACATTATATGTAAACAACATGCCTGCACTTTAACAACAAGCCACACATGTTGAAATGCTGAAGGAAATCCATATCAAGCCCCCATATGTAATACATTATCAGGCCCAGACTTCAACCAATAGCTTGTGCCTTACTCATCAAACACATCTAGATTCACTATTTCCTTCCAAATTAAGTGTCACCTGAGTTGCATGCCAAAGCCCTTATATCTACCAGAGTATGCAATCATCCATTATGATGTTCTAGTAATAGGCAACTCAGTTGTCAGACATACCAACTTGCACATACTAGGCTGAACAAGGATACATTGACAGCTGCCTTTTAGGTGCTAAGATTCATGATTTCACTAGGTCCAAATATTTCTTCAACACAAGTGGATGCATGGCCTGATCATTGCCCAAGTGGTGGTGAATTAACTTAGATACCTCTCCTTGAAGTAGATGAAGAGAAACACTGTTGAGCTATCTCCATATCAGGCTAAGGCTGGAAAAAAAGTTTGATTAGTATCTTTCCATCACCACTAATGATACCACAATACAAACAACTAAATTATTGACTTTAAAAATTGGCTCTGTAATTGATGTCATTAAGAAAGGATCCAGTATGTGTCAGCTATTCTGCAGACCTACCTGTTTTGCAGGGATGGCTGCATCTCTATTTTTAGGGTTTCTGATTATTAGCTGAGACATTTGCTACTGCTATGACACCATTTTGCAGACACAGTCAATCTTTCAGACCTTCCAACATAGCCAGTTTATATCAGGCCTGTATCAGTTTCGTGCTGCTCAGTGCTAGAAATCCAAATAAGAAGATGCCCAACCTTGAGTCCCCTCTGATTTTGGAGAGCATATCTAGATCTCAGACAGATGGATAGATAGATAGATAGATAGATAGATAGATAGATAGATAGATAGATAGATAGATAGATAGATAGACAAATAGATATATCTTTATACGTCCACTGTAGAGATAGCACTACCTCCTTATTAGGATATTGCACCTATCATTCATTCAGACCCTCTGATGAGAGTGATGAGATATCCCATCCATAGTCATTTGCAGTTCCATTACCCTATGGCAAATTCAACATGACAATAACCTTTAAACTCCTTGGATATCATATTATCAATAAACAAGTCCAATTACTATATTATTGCCAGCTGCAGAGTTCCTTCTAGGTCTCCAACTGCCCATGACACTTACCTCAACAAGCTGGTATACTTAACCATTGAACCTGGTATACTTATTCTGGATGATTTCACGTACCTGTCTGTAGACTGGCAAACAAAGACTACCACCACTAAAAACAAATATTCAAAATGGTTCAGTGGTTCATTAACTTTATCAGCATCGGTTAACGTGAGTAAACATTGCCCTCCTCCATTAGATGTCCAAATTTCTTTAACCCTGTTGTACAAATGTAGCACCTACCTGCTCAACTCCAATGTCTCCCTGTCTATGATTAAATCATACCATCATGCCTTTATATTTTCCTTGATACACCAAACCAAGATGCCACATAACTCGAAAACATTTAGGGATTTCACCAAAGTCAAATTCCAAGCATTCTTAGACAATCTAAGAAATTTAAAGTCTATCCCTTCTGGTAATCCTCTAACCAAAACAAATGCTTCTATCACTGATTTTTACTTTCACCTAAATTTCTACATCAATGCACTTGTCCCTATCCATCCATTCACAAATATAGGAAAAATCCTTGTGATGGAATTCAAGCATCAGCAAACTATACTACAAAAGAAAGAAACTTCCAGCACTAAGTAATTAACTCAGTTCTTGCATTCTAGTAGTGATCTTAAAAAGGGCTGTAAGAAACCCAAGCATCAAATCAAAAGGTGAAAAACCAAGCATGAATTGAATACCACACCCTCTCCTAAAGGTAATCATACGGCCTACATTAACTATGTTAAGAAATTCAGAAGTAATGCTCAGTTTTGCCTAATACTGATCTCAAATGGTACCACCTACTTTGAAACAGAGGATACTGTAAATATTCTTGTGAATAAACTTAGTTTTAGTTTTCCTCAATCTCCCCCTCCTGTTTTTTTTCCCTTGCTACTCAGTTTCTACCTCTCATAGTTATCTCTGATCAGGTCCTAACCACTTTATCCAAAACAAAAACACTAGCTATATGGGTCCTGATAGCATGCCAGGCAGCCTCATAGTCAGCAACAAAGTTTCACCATCTCCCTTGTAAACTGTTCATTCCCATTCTTTATACTTGACATGTGCCAGAGGCTTAGAGAATAGCCATAGTGGCACCCCTCCACAAGGGTGGTCCTACCACTGACCCTGTGAACTTTTGACCAATTAGCATCAGCAGTATATTTGTAAAGTCAATGAATGTATTATAATGCATCTAATAAACCAAGATATTAGCAGCCTACAACCCTCAAAGAAAGTCATCTTAGCTTTGTGAAGGATTCAGCTTGTCTACTAAATCAGGTGGGCTTCTTTAAGAGGGTGACTGAAGTACTTGATGGTGGAAAATCCTTGCACACTGCTTACTTGAACTTTGCTAAGGCTTTTGATACTATCTCACACTTGTAATACTGAGGCTTGGTGCCACACTCTCTTGAAAAAGACATCACCAGTGGTATCTCACATCATTTCATTTCAGGTAGTCTTGTTTTTTGAATATAATTCTCTGATGCTCAAGCTGATGCCAGGAATCTATGGCTGGCAAAGTTTGCTAATGACTGCAAATGCTGTGATATCATTAACTCCACAGCAGACAACCATATTCTAAAAGAGGACTTACATGCTAGCACCTAGCGTCATCATCATCATCATCATCATCTTCTTTCCGCTGTTCCCATTAGGGGTCGCCACAGCGGATCTTCTGTTTCCATTTCTTCCTGTCTTCAGCATCATGCTTTTTCACACCAACTGCCTGCATGTCCTCTCTCACCACATCCATAAACCTTATCTTAGGCCTTCCTCTTTTCCTCTTACCTGGCAGCTCCATCCTTAGCATCCTTTTCCCAATATACCCAGCATCTCTCCTCAGTACATGTCCAAACCAACGCAATCTCGCCTCTCTTGCTCTGTCTCCAAACTGTCCAACCTGAGCTGACTCTCTAATATACTGATTCCTAATCCTGTCCATCCTAGTCACACCCAGTGCAAATCTTAACATCTTTAACTCTGCCAGATCCAGCTCTTACTCCTGCCTTTTTGTCAGTGCCACCATCTCCAACCCATATAACATAGCTGGTCTCACTACCCTCTTGTAGACCTTCCCTTTCACTCTTACTGGTACCCGCCTGTCACAAATCACTCCTGACATTCTTCTCCACGCATTCCACCCTGCCTGTACTCTCTTCTTCACCCCTCTTCCAGACTCACCATTACTCTGAACTTCTGATCCCAAGTACTTAACCTCATCCACCTTTACCAACTCTACTCCCTGCATCCTCACCATTCCTCAACCTTCCCTCACATTTACACACATATATTCTGTTTTAGCCCTGCTGACCTTCATTCCTCTCCTCTCTAAAGCATATCTCCACCTCTCCAGGGTCTCCTCAACCTGGTCCCTACTCTCACTACATATCACAATGTCATCTGCAAACATCATAGTCCACAGGGCCTCTTGTCTGATCTCATATGTCAACCTGTCCATCACTACTGCAAATAAGAAAGGGCTCAGAGCTGATCCTTGATGTAATCCCACCTCCACCATAAACGTATTTGTCACTCCCACCGCAGTCCTCACCAATCTCACACTATCCTTGTACATATCCTGTACCACTCTTACATACTTCTCTGCCACTCCCGACTTCCTCATACAATACCACAACTGCTCTCTAGGCACCCTGTCATATACTTTCTCTAAGTCCACAAAGACACAATGCAACTCCTTCTGACCTTCTCTGTATTTCTCCAACAACACTCTCAGAGCAAATATTGCATCTGTAGTGCTCTTTCCTGGCATAAAACCATACTGCTGATCACTAATTATCACATCCCTTCTTAACCTAGCTTCCACTACGGTTTACTATTGAAATGTCGAACGGCACTACATTGACTGTGCTATAGTCGAACACGGAAGTTCAAAAATAGTAATGTCGATGACAAAAAAACAATCTAGGACTGTGTTTTAACATGGGTCGAGGTAGGGGAGATATTTGTAGTTCTGAATAATACTGAACACCTACCTCGACCCATGTTAAAACCATTCCTAGATTGTTTTTTTGACGTCGGCATTACTATTTTTGAACTTCCGTGTTCGACTATAGTACAGTCGACGTAGTGCCGTTCGACATTTTAATAGTAAACCTTCCACTACTCTTTCCCATAACTTTAAGTTGTGACTGATCAATTTTTTCCCTCTGTAGTTACTGCAGCTCTGCACATCACCCTTATTCTTAAAGATAGGTACCAAAACACGTTTTCTCCACTCCTCAGGCATCCTCTGACTTTCCAAAATTTCATTAAACAATCTGGTTAAAAATTCCACTGTCATTTCATCTAAGCACCTCCATGCTTCCACTGATATGTCATCTGGGCCAACAGCCTTTCCATTCTTCATCCTCTTCATAGCTGACCTTACTTCCTCCTTGCTAATCTGTTTCACTTCCTGATTCACTATCCCCACATCATCCAACCTTCTTTCTCTCTTATTCTCTTCATTCATCAGCCCTTTAAAGTACTCTTTCCATCTACTCAACACACTCTCCTCACTTGTGAGTACGTTTCCCTCACTATCCTTTATCACCCTTACCTGCTGCACATCTTTCCCAGCTCTGTCCCTCTGTCTAGCCAATCGGTACAGATCCTTTTCTCCCTCTTTAGTGTCCAATCTCTCATACAACTCTCCATATGCCTTATGCTTAGCCTTCGCCACCTCACTCATTGCCATGTGTCTCATCTCCTTATACTCATGTCTACTTTCTTCATCTCTTTGGCAATCCCACTTCTTCTTCGCCAGCCTCTTCCTCTGTATACTCTCCTGTACTTCCTCATTCCACCACCAGGTCTCCTTGTCCTCCTTCCTCTGTCCAGATGTCACGCCAAGCACCTTTCTAGCAGTCTCCCTTACTAGCTCTGCTGTAGTTTCCCAGCTATTCGGTAACTCTTCACTGCCTCCCAGTGCCTGTCTTAACTCTTCCCTGAACTCTACCTCACAATAACCCTTTTTTAATGTCCACCATTTAATCCTTGGCACTGCTCTCACACTTCTCCTCCTCTTCTTGATGTCCAACGTCATCCTACAGACTACCAATCTATGCTGCTTAACTACACTTTCCCCTGTCACCACTTTACAGTCTCCAATCTCCTTCAGACTGACCCTCCTACATAGGATATAATCCACCTGAGTGCATCTTCCTCCACTCTTGTACGTCACCCTATGCTCCTCCCTCTTCTTAAAATATGTATTCACCACAGCCATGTCCATCCTTTTTGCAAAATCCACAATCATCTGACCTTCTGCGTTCCTCTCCTTAACACCATACCTACCCTTCACTTCCTCATCCCCTCTGTTCACTTTACCAACATGACCATTGAGGTCCACTCCAATCACTAGTCTCTCACCCTTGGGTACACTCAACATCACTTCATCCAACTCACTCCAAAATGTTTCTTTCTCATCCATAGCACACCCAAAATGCACTAACAACATTCATCATTACACCATCAATTTCAAGCTTCATAAACATCACTCTATCAGACACTCTCTTCACCTCCAAAACGCTCTTGGCATACTGTTCCTTTAGGATAACCCCTACCCCATTTCTCCTGCCATCCACACCATGATAAAACAATTTTAACCTGCCTCCTATACACCTGGCCTTACTTCCCTTCCATCTGGTCTCTTGCACGCACAATATATCAACCTTCCTTCTCTCCATCATATCAGCTAGCTCTCTCCCTATACCAGTCATACTGCCAACATTCAAAGTTCCTACCCTCACTACTACACTCCTAACCTTCCTCCTCTCTTCCTGCCTTCAGGCATGCCTTCCCCCTACTCTTCTCCTTCGGCCAACAGTAGCCCAATTTCCTCCAGCCCCCTGTTGGCTAACAGTACTGGTGGCAGTCGTTGTTAACCCGGGCCTCGACCGATCCGGTATGGAAATATGAAATGTTCTCTGCATAAGGAATATGGCAGAGGTTTTACACCAGATGCCCTTTCTGGTGCAACCCTCCCCATTTATCCAGGCTTGGGACTGGCACAAAGAAATACACTGGCTTGTGCATCCCCAGTGGCTGGGTTTGTGCATCCCCAGTGGCTGGGTTGTGTATCTCCAGTGGCTGGGTTCTGCATATGTTTGCATTGAATTTGAATTCACATTCTTGACACTAGGTGCATGCTAGCACCTAGCATCAAGAATGTGAATTCAAATTCAATGCAAACATATGCAGTACTATATTTTTTGGGAAAGCGAAAACGCCTTGCACCTACCACATAAATGATACCCCTCTCAAAACTGGCACCAAATTAATTATATCCATCTCAAAGATGATGCAATTGCTGAAGGCCAAGGCAAATTTGTAGATAATGAACTCCCTTTTGATTGCCCCATGTCAAATATTTTCAGGAAGTCTTTCTACCTAACCCATCTAATCACCATGGGTATATCCTTCTATGTTCCTGATCCCCTCTATTTTTCTCTAATTAGGAATATAATATAATATAATATAATATAATATAATATAATATAATATAATATAATACAATATAAAATAATATAATATAATATAATACTCCCATTGGTATGTACCTAGCCAGACATATCACCCCCTTGAGAAACCTCAACAATTTCTTACCGAGTAAGTCTTAGGTATGGTCTTGCTAAGTTATACAAGAGTATAAAACTCTTATCATTCCACTCTATCTCATAAAGTCCCTTAAGTGGTGACCTATGTTTGACCTAGAGGGCTATGAAAGATCCAATACTGATCAAGCTTCTACACATTAAAAAATGGAAATAACAGCAGTACCCACTCCAGTGAACTGAGATGTCAACAGAACTTGGTGGAAAGATAGCAGTGGTGGATCCAGGAATTTGCAGATGGGTAGGTGGGGTGCAGTTTTGAAAGTAGACAGTGAAAATAGAGGCTGAGATGTAAGGAAGGAGAATACTCATGTGCTGAATGGACACACACACAAACCTCCCATTTCACTCACCTACTGAACACACACATCTCTCACTTCACTCACCTACTGAACACACACACACACACACACACACACACACACACACACACACACACACACACACACACACACACACACACACACACACACACACACACACACACACACATATTGTACTTCTCAACTTCTCTGAGCAAGAAATCTGGACATAGCCTAACATAATGGTGGGACAATGATCAAAAATAGGGGCACATTTTAAATATTGCTCTTATAAACCTAGAAAGTTGATAGAATAACATAATTCATTTTCTGAAGGATGTAAGTCTAAAACTCAAATGCATGTCATTATTTAGTGGTTCTGATCCTTAGATCCTCTCAGTGGTTTCTCAAAAAAATGTGGTTTCTCAAAAAAAAACACAATTTGATGAGGAAGAGACCAAAAATATGAAACAAAAAAAATCAGGACAGTCTGCAAAAATCTGTACAGTTGAGAGGTATGTGTGACACACATACCCCTCTCATCTCAGTTATCTGGTGAATGGAGGGACACACAAACACACACACGTGCACACAGACACGCACATGCATACCTCTCTCATCTTGGTCATCTCCTGAACGGACATGCACATACAAACACACAAACACACATACCTCCCTTATCTCAGTCTGAACAGGCACACATACACTTCTCTCATCTACAGATTGGACACACTCACACACACACACACACACACACACACACACACACACACACACACACACACACACACACACACACACACACACACTCCTCTCATCTCTAGAATGGACACACACACATACATCTCTCTCTCATCTCACTCACATACTTAAAAGACACATACACCTCTCTCATCACACTTACCTTCTGAATGAATGGATGGACACACACACCTACTGAATGGACACACACAACTCTCACATCACACTCACCTTCTGAACAGACACACAAAACACACTGTTTTCATCTCACTCACCAACTGAACGAACACCAACTGAACAGGTCACTGGATTGCACACTCAGTTTTCCAATTCCTCATTTAAAATTGAGCACAAAAGCAGGCTAGTTTCAACATTTAAATGTGCATCTTTAGTACGACACATGCAAATGCCAGTTTGTATTGTAGTTTAAAAGGGAGGGTGTGCACCCCTGTGCCAAGGCCTAAATCCATCACTGAAAAAGGTGTACTCTCAAGCAGCCACAAAGTAGACATTCAGGGCTTCATATCACAATAGTTTTATTTATTTATTTTTTATTAGCTTAGTTAGTCAGGGAGAGCAGTCAAGGATGTCAGCAGAGGATTATGGCAAGCTGACAAGGAGCTGACAAGGAGGCATTTGGCTGAGATGTGCCAAGCCAAAGAACTGGTGCATGCCAACCTGACTAAATGGGGAATGATTGCAGCCTTAATCACAGCTGCAGCACAAACCAGCAACCAGGAAGACAACCAGTCCTACACTGGTTCTCAGAAACAGGACACTTCAACTTTTCCTCAGAGGACTTAAAAATCCATCTGGAGTTAAAGAGACTTGACCTGGTGGCCAAACATTTGGAATTAGAATCATCAGAGACACTGTGGCATTGGAGGCCAACGAAAAGGAGAAGCAGTGTCAACATGAGACGAGATACTGACTCTTTGCCAGGGTCAAGGAGGTAATGGGGAAGGGAATAACCAAACACCAGAAGCAATAAAGGTCAGTAAATTTTTGCAACAATTTACAGAGGGTGATAATTTTGATATTTTTATTTATATATTTGAAAGGGTATGTAAACAGTATAATGCTGATCAAGTGCTCTGGGTATGGTTCCTAACCCCCTTATGCCATGGTAAAGCTGTAACTGGTTTCTAAATTGTTTGATACTGATTGCTTAAACTATGATACTGTTAAAAAATATTTATTGGAATGTTTTAGGTTAGCACATGAAGCTTACAGAAAAAAGTTTTGTGAGCACAGACACAAGGCAGATGAAAGTGTGTGTGATTGCTGAGTTAAACACTTATTTTCGTAGGTGAGTGAGTGGGTTTCAGGTCACCACTTTTCAAGGGCTGGCAGACCTTTTGGTGAGGGAATAAGCCCTTAGCACTTTGCTGAGGACATGAGAATCTGGTTGGTGGACAGGAAATACAACTTGGCAGATTAGCGTGGGAAAAGGGCATCTCTTCTTAGCAAGTAGGGCATCATTGCACAGAAAAGGGATACCAAGTGCTGCACATGGATATAAGGGAACCCATGGTGGGCAGCCTAAACTGCCTCAACAGAGTCCACCAGTAACAGGGGAAGCCACTAGTTCAGGTACACAGCCAGGATCAAGGGTTAAATGTTTTAAATGTAATCAGTGGGGCCATGTAGCATATAGATGTCCATGGAGGCAAGGTGGGGAACAAAAGGTGGGGGAGCCAGCAAGTGGAAATAACAGAATGCAAAAGGTAAATTGTCTACAGACAAAGGGGTACCAAACTACCACCAGAGTTTGCATCCTATCTTGGTGGATGGAAAACAGACCACTGCCAAGAAAGACACAGCCTCTGATATAACCATTGTGAAGCCTGTAGTGGTTAAAGAGGAAAAGTACTTGCTTGGCAGTCAACTCCAGTCAGAGCTTTAGGAGGGATCCCATTCCAAATGCCTTTGTCCAGGATTCACCTTGACTGGGAGGGTGGAAAAGGAAACAAGCAAGTAGGTGTGTTTGAGGATATCCCTGCAGATGTCATGATAAGGAAAGATTTTGATAATGCAGTACCATGTGTGCATGCAGTGACATGCCGACAGGCTTGGAGACAAGTATGTGGGTCTGGTAGCCTGGGGGAGACCCAGACAGATTGCATCCCTGAAGCCAGGACTGGTGATGTGGCTAATTCAGGGAGGGAGCTACCCTGCATCAGTAAGCCTGAAGATGAGCCATGGATGCTGGTAGGTACTGATGTTCCCTTGTACTATGGTGTCTGCAAGGGCAGAGGTGAGTGGTAGTACCTAGATTGACAGCGTGGCACCACTGTCAGAAGATACCAGACTACTTATGGAAGGGGAGCTAGGAAAAGTCACAAAGATAGAGTTGAGACAGGCTCAGCTCTCACACCTGACATTACAAGGCTCTGGGAGGGGGTAGCTAGGGAAGTGCCTGATTCTCAAGGAAAACGGAAGTCTTTATACTGGAACAAATTGTTACTGTAGAGTGGACACCTGAGGGAGGGCTAGAAGGTGAGATAATGCAGCAGTTGGTAGTGCCCACAGACTACCATCTGGCACTTTTAGCCATAGCCCATGACATTCCTTTTGCAGGTCAGATGGGCATAAAGCATACCAAGAGAAATATTATGAAGAACTTTTATTGGCCAGGGATTGCCAGGGATGTAACTAGGTACTGCAGGAACTGTGAGCAGTGTCAAAAGGTAGGTAAGGCAGGAGACAAGGTCAAATCTCCTTTGATGCCTTTGCCTGTGATTGAGGAGCAATTTCAGAGAGCAGCTATGGATATTGCGGGGCCTCTGAGCACCCCAAGTTCCACAGGGAAGAAGTATATCCTAGTGGTAGTAGATTATGCTTCCAGATGCCCTGAGGTGGTGGCTCTGTCCTCCACTGAGGCAGAGAAGGAGGCAAATGCTTTGCTAGAGATTTTCAGCAGGATAGGTTTCCCAAGAGAAATACTGACTGAAAGAGGTGCCAATTTCATGTCAGATCGGTTATCTTGTCTGTGGGAGTGCTGTGGGGTGAAGCACCTAAAGACAGCCCCCTACCATCCACAGACTAATAGTCTTGTGGAGACATTAAACTCTACACTAAAGACCATGCTACAGGCATTTGCAGACCAGTTTAAGAGAGAGTGGGACAAATATTTGCCCCAGCTGCTGTTTGCTTACAGAAAGGTGCCCCAGGAATCCACTTGTATTGACATAGAGTAAGTGGGCCCTTAGATTTGATTCATGATGAGTGGGAGGGTGAGTGTGAATCCCACAAGGAGTATGTTGTGGCATATGTACTAAACCTCAGGACAAGGTTTAGGGAGCTCATGGGCCTGGCCCAGGAGAACCTGGCAGAATCCCAACAGCAAAAAAATTTCTGGCATGACAGGAATGCTCGAGCCAGACAGTATGCTGTGGGACAGCAGGTGATGGTGCTCATTCCTGTCAGACACAATAAGCTTCAGGCAGCTTGAGAGGGACCCTTCAAAGTGGTAAGGAAGGTCAGTGATGTTAACTACATGGTATAACTGCTAGGCAGGAGGCAGGGGCACAAATTGTACCATGTTAACATGATAAAGCCTTACCAAGATAGGAAGGCCTTATGCTGAGTATTTGCAATGGATAGGTAGCCTATCTACCACAGGAAGAGTAGGTTTTGGCTCATAAATTGTAGTTTATTGGCCATTTAGGCAGTTTTCCATCTCTTTTAACTTGCTGGCTTAAAAGCCTGTGTTTGCGCTTGCTCCCCACCTTTCCTGTAACTAGTCTAGTCCAGGTACAGATTTGCTGTATCCAGGACTCTTAGTAAGCTTCTGAGCCCCCCCAAGCCTTTCTGTGTTGGAGGAAAGCCTTCTAGCTTATCAGTGGGAGTGGTAAGCATTAGGTAGCCTATCTACCACAAGAGGAGTGGTTCCTAGCCCAGAAATTGTAGCTACTGGCCATTTGGGCAGTTTTTTCCCATCTCTTTCAACTTTCTGGTTTAAAAGCCACACTTGCACTTGTTTCCCACCTTTTCTGTAGCTAGCCTAATCCAGATACAGAGTTGCTGCACGAGGATTGTTGGTAAGCTTCTGAGCCCTGCAAGCCTTTCTGTGTTGGAAAGAAGCTTTCTAGCTTATCAGTGGGAGTGGTAAGCACTAGGTAGCCTATATAACACAAGAGGAGTGGTTCTGGCCCAGAAATGATAGTTTATTGGCCATTTGGGCAGTTTTTCTATCCCTCTCAACTTTTTGGTTTTAAAGCCCGTGTTTGCGCTTGATCCCTACCTTTCCCGTAACTAGTCTAGTCCAGGTACAGATTTGCTGTATCCAGGACTATTTGTAAGCTTCTGAGCCCCCCAAGCCTTTGTGATGGAGTGGAGCCTTCTAGTTTATCAGTGGGAGTGGTAAGTACTAGGTAGCCTGTCTACCACAAGAGGAGTGGTTCTTGGCCCAGGAATTATAGTTTATTGATCATTCGGGAAGTTGTCCATCTCTTTCAACTTTCTGGTTTAAAAGACCACATCTGCGCTTGTTTCCCATCTTTCCTGTAACTAACCTACTGGAAAGCACTAGAAAGCCTTAAACTGATACAAGCCTTCTAGCTTAAAAGAGAGACTTTGGAGTGATTGAGTATCAGTTTTCTGTAATTTCTTGGTGTACTTAACTGTTTTCCACCTAAATGCTGATTTTCCAGCACTTATTGTGATTTAAAAGCTTGTTTTATTCACATATTGTGCTTATTTGACTTCCTGCACTTTTAAAAAGTTGTTTTTGTTTAAATAAATTGTTTAAATGTTGTAGGCTACACACTAAAGTGTGATAGCCTTTTTGGATCGCTTGTAGTCGTTTAAAGCTGTTTCAAGTGTACTTTTTACTGTTTTTGCCTTATCTTTTCAAAAAAAAAAAACAAAAAAAATTGTTCTTGTTTCCCTCCTTCTAAGCCCGTATAGTCCAGTTTTCAGGCAAGTGCTGAATTCAGGGCTGTGTTACAAGTTTCTGAGTTGCCCATACCTTACTTGGATAGAGGGAAGTTTCTCTGTTCACCTGTGAGAGAGGGGAGCTTTGAGCAGCCATCTGTCCCTAGAGGAGTGGTTCCAGCCCAGAAGTTAGTAGTTTAAAAACCGCATTTGCACAGTTTTGTACGCCGGACGGCACCGGTTAGCTAGGGCTAAATTATTCCTGGCTCCACTAAGTCTCCTCTTCAGTTTTTTACTTGAAACTAGTATAACTTTCAACCTAAGCACTCAAAAGGCATCGTACAGTCCAGCACTTACTCAGACCTAATAGCAAGCACTAATATACCCCGACACTTGATTGCCCGGCAGGGCAAGGCTCTTTATCCACCCCTCACCAACCAAGTGACTAAGCGGCTCACCCTACTATTCAGGCATGACCAAAGGGCAACTTCAGGTGTACTCTCCAGTCCAGCTGGTGAACCTGGGTATCCTGAGGCAATGTTACAACTGCCTCATGTACACAGACAGCCCTCTCCTCCTACCACAAAACACTAACATATGCGAGAGATGCAATTATACAGCCAAACTGGAGGCTAAGGTCTCTCCACCCAAGACTGGAACAGACAGTCATGAGGAGAAGGTTAACACTTGCACCACACCTCCGGCCTCACATAGACCTACTAAACCAGCACTGGCAACAAATACACATAAATACACAAAATCATACTTGGAGGCTCTAAATAAAAACCTGCAAAAGCATCAGAGAGCTCCAAAGCAGACATCCAAAAAACCTGCACCTCCCGTCACAAACCATACAACACATAAAACACAAAATCAATGTGCCACACAATCACAGCCCTTAAGGTGAAATAACATACCTAACACACTAATAATCACCACAAATCTCCGTACCAGGATCCAATGAAGGCAGTCCCACAGCTTAGTGTAAAAGACCAATATGGAAAAACATTTTGTAGTCCACAGAGAAACGTTTCAGTCCACGAACACGAACTAAGAACGCTGTATAATTTTTAAAAACTTTTATTGACAGCACAGCATGACAATGTTCAAATATTCCAAGCAGAATGATTTCAAGCTAAAAGATTTAGCGCTTTCATTTCCATAACAGGAAACTTCATCAGAATAATATGGTATTCCTGCTTGCTAATTTATACAAATTCTAAACTCAATTAATCAATTATTCAAATTGTTTTCAATCTATTAATTAAAGTTAAAATGCAATTTAAAACACCAAAAAAAAAAAAAGCAAAAAGACTTTTTAAGTCATTTAAATCATTTTGCAAAAACTTCTTTTAACAAAACTTTTTGTAAAATCATTATAACAATCAGATGACCACAGGAAAATAAGTTGTATTGTATTGATGATGTGGTTTAAGAGTTGTTTCCCATGTTGTCAGTGAATGAATTGGGTACAAGGAAATAAACATATGCAAAAGTGAAGTGTGCCTGTATATTGTATATACAAGTAAGCATATATAATAAATTTTAGTTAGTGAATACAAATGTGCATGTAAATATATATAAATATATGCATATGTGTAATCAATATAATAAATATAATAAATGTATATAATAAATATAATAAATATATATATATGTATAAATATAAATAAGTATAAATATAAATATATAAATATAAATCAATTTTATAACTACAACATAATGAGTTAAATGTAATATATACTTAGATTTAAAATGAAAATAGTCATGTCCATGTGATAAGTTTAAAACCCCTGTTTAAAATTTTTCTTTTTGTTTTTATTACTATTTTTGACTTTGTTGGCCCTTAACCTTAGGGCTGGTAAAATTGACACATGGTCATTCATTCCTGGGGGTGTATTGGCATCCAAGCGTAGCTGCCATATCAATTCTCTATATGTTAAATGATTTTCCCAATCCCCACCTCTATTGTTCCTAGGTAACATTTCCAATACCCAAAATTTAAAGTTAGCCTGATTACAAGACAGTGTATGTCTAAAAAGTGCATTTGTTTCTTTCTTTCTGTTTACATCATACATGTGTTCGTATATTCTTTGTCTCAAAATTCTTTCTGACTTTCCTACGTAGTAAGCCCAACAGAAAGTACAATAAACTAAATATACTATTCCTCGAGTATAGCAAGTATAATGTTGTTTACTTTTAAAACTTATAGGAATAGTAGGAATGGTTAATTCATCAGTATTGTCTATGAATATACATTGAGAACATCTTCCACACCTCAAAGTTCCTTTTTTCTTTGTATTCTCATCATTCTCATGCGTATTTTTCTCAAAAATGTTTTTGAGATTAGGGCCCTTCCTATAACTGTAACATAAATGTCTATTGAATATGTCTAACTTGTTTGGCATACTTTTAAAGATGTTCCAAGTCTTGTTTATAGCTTTTCTTATCATTTGGGTATTGGAGTTGTAAGTCATAACTAAAAAAAGGGTGTTTTGCTCTTCCTTTTTGTTCCAAACTTCATTGTTTTCATTAATTTCCTCTTCCACACCTTTGTCTGTAAACTCACTACATGTACTATTACTATCAAAATTTAATAAAGGTATATATCTCGTACCCCTTCCCCTAATCACCTCATTCTTCAAGGAAAAAATAACTGTTTCTGGGTAACCTCTTTCTAAAAATAATTTATGTACATAATCCATCTCCTTTATGAATTCTGTATATTCTGACATCATCCTTGCCACCCTAACCATTTGTCCCTTAATAATATTTTTCTTTTGCAGTGGTGGGTGGTTACTACAGTAGTGCAAGTAAGAATTAGAAAAACAAACTTTTCTATAAATACTAGATGTATATTTTTTATTTTGATCATCCTTTTGAATAGTTACATCTAGGTAATGTGTTTCATTCGTATTAAATTCATATGTAAACCTAAGGAAATGGGTAGTATTATTTAGATATTCCATAAAGTGGGATATTTCTTGTTGTGTACCTTTCCATACAATCAATATGTCATCCAAAAAATGATAGTATTTTTCTATATAGTCCATAAATGAAGTATTTAATACAAAGTGTAATTCCCAATAGAGCATAACTACATTTTACACACTATTAATAGGTGACTCTATAGTCAGGCACATTGACGCCCCACTCACTAGGCTGGACAAGGAGAAGGTTACTGTTAGCTGCCTGTCAGGAGCCAGAATCCACCACATAACACAAGCACTCAGGTTACTCCAGAACAAGTACAAATATGACAATGTCATTGTTCATGTTGGTGTGAATGACCTGACATGTACCTCCCTGGACTACATGAAAAGAGACATGGTAGAGCTCTCTGATCATGTAGCCCAGGCGGGTATGACCCTGACCCTAAGTAGCATCCTGCCCTCACCAAGAATGATACCTCAATATAAAGAAAAAATTATCAATTTCAACAATTGGCTAAGCTTCTGGTGTCATGCAAAGGGGATCCAGTGTCTGTCAGCCTGGGATGACATGCTTGACAAGCTGCGTTACTTCACAAGTGACAGCTTACACCTGCCACTCCTTGGCTTTCGAATACTGGCCTAGGATCTTGCTGCCCCCATAGTGCCTTTTTTAGGCAAGGTTCAAAATTCAAACCCACCTCTGTAAACAGCACAAGTAAAAAAAATGAGGGTTATGCTACTCGATGCCAGGAGTTTAAATTTCAAAATGCATGCACTCGAATCACTCCTAAGTATGGAGAATGTCGACATTTGTGCAGTAACTGAAACCTGGTTCAGGGCTCCAGAGAGCACTCCAGCACTACTGGTCTACAACTCATACCACACACTTCGGCCACAGAACATGAACTGAAACACAAAAGGCGGGGGTGTATCCATATTCATCAAAGATACCCACACCTCCAGGTTAGTGGCGCAGCATAATACCTCTGAGATCATCCATGTGCAACTAACATGGGGCAAATCTGCAATGCAAATTGTGGCCTGCTACAGATCACCCTCCATGACCCAGGACCACCACTCCATTTTTCTGGAGACACTGGAAAACATGAAGGTCCTACCGAACACCCTGATATCGGGCAATTGCAATTACCCTACCATTAACTGGGAAAACTACTTGAGTACAAACTCCCAGGCTCAGTGCTTCCTGGAATTTATAAACTCAAATGTCCTGGATCAGCTGTTAAACTCCCCTACCAGAGGCCACAACATATTGGACCTGGTCATCACCAACATGGGCGACAGGTGTTCCGCACCAGAGGTCAACCAGTCACGGGTTAGACCAGACCATAAACTAATCACTCTGGATGTCCACACCCCACCACCACCCCCAACCAAGGAAACCAAAGTGAAAAACTTTTCTAAAGCAAACTTCACCTTACTTAAGGCAGAGGTTTTAAGTTTCATAGCCCCCACGCTAAAGGATAACACTGCCCAAGATGCAGAATCCTTTACAATTGCACTCTATGAGCACCTACAAGGATGCATGGATCGTGCCATCCCTAGCAAAACCAAGACTCACTCCCCTAAGTGAAGGAAACCAGTCTGGTGGACCTCTGCCATAAACAGGTTATACAACAAAAGGAGGAAACTAGTTCAGAAAAAAAGCAAATCCCAAGAAGGAAAGACATTCCTAATCAGTATCAGTAAGAAACTAAGGTCCATCATAAAATCATCTAAGGCTAACTTCGAAAGAAAAATAGCCAAGGATTCGAAAGATAACCACAAAGCCTTTTTTACCTATGTCAAGAATCTAAGTGGCAACTCACAGATATGCTCTGAGCTAGTGCAAAATAGCACAGAATATACTGAACCTACTGATATTGCCAACATCCTGGCAGATAGATTCATTGCAAACTTCACCTCCCTCTCACCTTCAAAAGGGCCCACAACAATACCCAAAAAGTGTAGTGTCCCGAAAATCACAGAAGCACAGGTGAAAACAGCCCTTTCAAAAGCCAAAAACACATCATCAATGGGGCTAGATGGTGTCCCAGGCTGCATCTTGCACGAACTACAGAACAAACTAACCCCCCACCTAAGCACGCTGCTCATCCTCAGCCTCTCCACAGGCTACGTGCCCATAGAATTGTGCACAGCAATGGTTATTCCACTCCACAAAGGAGGGGCCACAACTGACCATGGTAACTATTATCTCATGAGCCTGACAGCCCGGTCTGCAAGGATATGTAGCGCATCATCATGGAACTCATTAACAAAGACATTGGGAACCTCCAAACACTTGACCTGACCCAGTTCAGCTTTGTTAAGGGAAGATCATGCCTACTAAACCTGATTGACTTCTTTAAGGCAGTCACCAAGGCCATAGACAATGGAAAGGTGTTTCACACAGCCTACCTTGATCTTGCCAAGGCATTCAACACCATTCCTCACTCGGGTATTATAGAAAAACTCACCAGCCAGAACATAAACTCCTATATCACAAGATGGGTTGCCAACTGGCTTACAGACAGAACTCACACGGTAAGAATAATGGGCTCCAGGTCCGACTCTAAACCAGTCACAAGTGGTGTCCCACAAGGCTTGGTCCTGGGACCCCTACTGTTCGGCATATACTTCTCAGAAGTACAGGCAAACACAGGAGGACTATGGCTATCCAAGTTCGCTGATGACTGCAAACTGGGAGCCATAACTGACTCTCCGGCTGACACGGACATCCTTCAGAAAGACCTTACTGAGACAGACACCTAGTGTCAAAGTCATGGCCTCAAGCTAAATGTCAAAAAATGCATAGTCATCGCATTTGGGAAAAACAAAACACCCACGAATTACCACATAGGCGGCAGCCCCCTTAATACAGAAGAGATCGCTCTCTCCCCACGCAACAGCACTCCGCTAATAACCTCTTAAACGGGCATCCATAATACAAAGCGACAAATTCTATTTAAAAAGCAGAACAAACCACTAACAGACACAAGTCAGGGTCATCATCAAGTATGACTAGACTGTCAACACTGTAAGTGTTATTTACAGACTCACTTCTGGCGTTCTGCATCACTGTAGCAGTTTTTATTTTGTGGACTGAACGTCACTTTATGGATTAATACAGAAGAGGTAATAAGAGATCTGGGGACCCAAGTAGATAGTAATCTCTCCTTTGACAATCATATTGCCAAAGTAGTTAGGAAATCCTTCTATGTGGCCCATCTAATTACTAAAGGGTTCGCATCTAGAAATAATGAGGTTATAGTGCCCCTCTACTCGTCACTCATCAGACCCATCATAGAGTACAATTCCCCTTTTGGGCTGTACCTCACAAGACACTTCCAACAGCTGGAAAGACCACAAAAGCACCTCACCAAGAGGATTACTGGCCTCAAACATATGTCCTATGCAGCCCGACTGAAAAAACTCTGGCTGTACTTAGTGGCATATTGCTTACTCAGAGGTGATCTCTGCCTGAATTACAAAGCCATGTCCAACTCAGAATTGATGGACATGCTCCACCTAAAGAAATCCAAGTCACTGTGAGCTATGCGCCCTAGTGAGCTAAACCTCACCACAACAATAAATAGTACATGCTGGAGGGATAGATTCCTGTCACAGAGATTCCCCATGCTTTGGAACAAAATTCCTAACTACATTAGCAGAGCACCTCACTAACACTCTTTAAGAGAAACCTTGATGAGTGGATGGGTAACAGAAAATACACTTCTGGGATCACTTCATTGGTTCTGCTTGACAGAGGTTCAGTTAATTAATCAATGGGGTGGCAAAAGCTGACACATTCTGGCTAGGCTTATAAATGCCCTCAGGCAGATAGCCTAGTACCTACCTATGAACCTATGAACCTATGGCAGGAGGAGTCTCAGGGGGATCTTTGGACTGATCTTCTCAGAGAAGCTCAGACTGCCACCTCAGTGGAAGGTGTAGCAATGCCCCAGCAGCTATCCCCTTCTAAGGTGCAAGAAATCTGAGCAGTGTTACAGGAGTTTGGGGACATGTGCATTTGGAAACCAGGGTGCACCCACCTAGTGCAGCATCATGTGGATACAGGGCCACAAAAAACTATCAAGCATGCCCCTGACTGGGTGCCTGAGTGAGTCAGGCAGACTCTGAGGGATGAGATACATGAGATGTTGGAACAGAGAGTAATCCAGGAGTCTAGCAGTTCCTGGGCCTCCTCAGTGGTGCTGGTACCAAAGAAGGATAGCAGCACCAGGTTCTATGTGGACTACAGAAGACTTTATAGTCACACAAAGTCAGATGCTTACCCCATGCCTAAGACAGATGACGCTTTAGAGAAACTGTTTGGGCTAGGTATCTGACCACTATTAATCTGACCAAGGGCTACTGGAAGGTGCCCTTGACTCCCAGTGCCAGAGACAGGTCAGACTTTGTGACTCATTTTGGTTTGTAAGAGTTCACAAAGATGCCCTTTGGGATGAAAAATGCCCAAGAGACTTTCCAGAGGCTGGTAGCTCATATCCTAGCAAGAGCAGGAGATTATGCCCTTGCTTATCTGTATGATATTGCCATCTACAGCCATTCCTGACAAGAGCACCTTCAGCATGTCAGGGAGGTGCTGGGCAGACTGTAAAGGGCTGTGTTGACCATTAAGCCCAGTAAGTGTCAGGGGGAGTATGGCAGAGGTCTCCTACCTGGGACATAGAATGAGGAGTGGTAAGATCAGGCCAGAACCTACCAAAGTGCAAGCTATTCAGGCATGGCATGCCCCTGTTACCAAAAAGCATGTGAGAACATTCTTAGGGACAATGGGGTACTATAGAAATTTTGTTCCCAATTATAGTACAATAACTGCTCCCCTCACATTCCTGATGAGGAAAAAGAGATTAGATAGTGTAGTGTGGATGCCAGCATGTGGGCAGGCATTCCAGAAGCTTAAAGGAGCTTTTGGAGGACCCCCCCACCGTGTTAACCAGTCCAGATTACGCAAATAATTTGTTGTGCATGTGAATGCTTCAAATCATGGAGTGGGGGCTGCACTTAGCCAGGTTTCTTCAGAGAGACAAGAGCACCCATTGGTATATCTCAGCCATAGACTCCTACTCAGGGAGGAATGTTATGCAGCTGTAGAAAAGGAATGTCTAGCCATAGTATGGGCACTACAGAAACTTCAGCCTTATCTGTATGGAAGGAAATTCACTGTAGATTCAGACTGCAATCCCTTTACATGGCTACATAGATCCAGCCACCAAAATACCAAGTTATTAAGCTGGAGCTGAAGACTGCAGGCATATGACATGACAGTACAACACCATATTGGGGTCAGCAATGCCACCGCAGATTTCGTCTCAAGACAGGGAATAGAGTGATATATTCCAAGATAAGCTTATTTTGCTTAAGCCGCATTTCTCAAGGGTCACTTGAAAACTAGATTGAGTCTTCAAAGGGGGGAGAGATGTGATGATATGGGCTAGTGCCAGCATAGCCAGCTGGAGTTCTGTAAAGAATGATATGTCCTCCGAATATTAAACTGATTTATACAAGATGCTTGTGTTACAAATGTATTTAAACTGTATGGCATTTGAATATCAAACTGATTTGCACAAATGCTTATGTTACAAATGTATTAGAACTGTGTGTAATTTGAATTTCAAAGTGATTTGTATAGATGCTTATGTTACAAATGCATTAGAACTGTAGGCATTTGAAAATCAAAATGTGTTTGTAAAGTTGCTAGTGTTAAAAATATGTATCAGCAGTGGGTCCTGCTAGAAGAGCCGAGGTTAACCAGCTAGCGTACTTTAAGAAAAATAAGGTAAATGTAAATGAGCTGTTAAACCATTCACACAGCAGCCCACAGTGCTGAATGGGACTGGAGATAGTAGGTCTGGAAGCAGCCATTATCTGTTAGCTTTTGCAAAGAAGGGGGAAGTGTAAATGTTTCTGGCTTCTAGGAACTGCCATAAAAACTCTAAATGTGTATTGTAGCAGTCTGCTAAAGTCCTGTCTCAAACTTCAAAAGGGGATACTGTGAGAACCTACAGTCATGTGACTGGATGAGGTCATTCTGCAAGCCATCTTGGAAATTATATTTTACAGGCAGTAATCTCTGAGCATTGGGTATTCTGTCTTGGGCCTGACAACAAGGACCATTCACCACATTATATGCCTTGTTCTATTAAGTAAGTAGGGAATAGTAATTATCCTAGATTCAGTCAGGCATATAGTGAAGCTTAGTTTAGATATATTTTTTTCTTTATTTGTCTGAGTCGGTCCATCAATGTTATTTTCAATATTTCCTGTGATTTGAACTCTGTGGTTTACTGTAAACATATATCCAGTATTTTCATCGTCTTTTATTATTTATTACTAAATGTATTTAAAACATCTATTGTGGCTGGTCCTTGTAGAATGTATCTAACATTTGCGAGTGCTTATATTTATTTTTGACACTGTGTGGGCCACTCCTGAAGGCCTAGCTGTCTTGGTCAACTACTACCATTTGTATTAGTATTAATATTACACAGTATAATTGGACGCCTTTTGTTAAGGGCCTTAGAGTAGCTGATTGTAGAGTGTCTGGTGGCAGTGATAACTTGGTGGCAGTGATAACTACCTTATACTCTGGGATGAAGGGGGCACAGCAGGTAAATTGTGCCAGCCTTTCCCAAGTGGATGTGTGTGAAAAAGCAAATCTCACAGTGTGTATGTGTGTGTGTGTGTGTGTGTGTGTGTGTGTGTGTGTGTGTGTGTGTGTGTGTGTGAGAGCTACTTGGAGCAGGGACATGAAGCACTGGTTACAGAGAGGGTGCTGGAGGACTTGGCTTGGACACTTGGCTGAGAACCTAACCCTACACTGTACCAGTGTGGAGTCTTATTGGGGCACCAAAGGGAGACAGATATAAAGCATTCCATACCTCGGGCTGACTGCATTCCCTGTGTGCTCTTAAAGGGAATTATATTTGGTGCAGATAGCTGCATCTGTAAATACTGAGTTTATCTATTTCTCTCAATGTGAACATTTCCTACAGGTGTTAGTGGTGAGGATTCAGGCTCCTTGATTACTGACCCAATATGGGGATGTCACATATTGGTGGCACTGGTGGGCATCACAGTGTGTATAAGCATGTCATGAGCTATGATCCTACCCTACTACTGAAAGCCTTATTTATATAGCATCTACTACTGTGGCCACAGCACCATTAAAATGCACAGTACTATGGCCACATGCACATAGCTTGAGCAAACTGTGTGCCACTGTGTCCTGGACATAAATTTACTAATGTAGCTATGGAACAAAAACATCCACACACGCACATACACACACACACACACACACACACACACACACACACACACACACACACACACACACACACACACACACACACACCATGCAGTACTAGGAACAACTGCATTCTGGCATTTGGCATTACCTATTTCATCAACATGCGTATTCCTACACTTATGTTATCAATATACAACTCCCATTTCAGTGTTGAACTGTAAACCATGAAAACAGCTCTCACCTCACACATAGTTCACAGCACAGAACCTACCATCTACTCTTATTACCTCAGCCTCCCATCGATAGTGAAAGTTATGTACTGTATGAAAGTTACATAGCCTGCCATGCTGTGAGTTCTTCTGTTCAGGGTCTGGCAGCCTGTATCTAAGTGACTGTTAGGTGAGAGATGGAATATACAACATAATAAGCATGCTCAGTACACCGCTCTGAACTGTTCACAAGTTACAGAATCTCATTAGCGAAATCCTGCTGACGAATTGTCATAATGCTTGCTCTGCATACCAGACTGGCTTCAGATTGATAACCACATGGTTGATGGATGATGTCTGTGAATCCTGTCATCTACCTATTGTTTATACAGTCTATCATTTTTTGTGTGCACTGCTGAGTCTATTTATTCATATTTTCTCAAATTATCTTGTACATAAGTATAATTAATTTACATTTCACAATGCTATCACTGTTAAATAAGTCTCAGTGCGATTCTGATTTAATGTACTTTATACTAAAAAGTTTTAATTATTATATGACTTAGAATTTTCCTTCCCTGGACAAGTTGAAAATTGGATCCATTCAGGGGAGACTTTCCATTAAATCAATGCAATAAACAAAATAAAATAAATCTGTACATTGGAATGAATGGTAGAAATATTTTACTGATTTTAATGATTTCATTAAAACCAAGTGTCTCGCGTTCTAGAACAGTGAAGGCTTAAGATGATAGTTTTCTATTTTAATACAAGCAGCTGAAGAAGAAAAAGAGAGTAAAAACAGTAAAAAAGCTGTCAGAGATATGGAACATGAACAGACTACAGAAGCAAAACTTTTACATTATGCTAAGTGTACTGCATCAAAGAAGGAAAGTGTGTTATAGGCATGCGACAGTTCAGAGTTCTGAAAATAAAGTTTGGGAAAAGCAGCAAACGAGAAGATAAAAGAAGACATTTATTTGCAAAATAAAAAAAAGAACTTGGGAGCTGTTCAGCATAAAATACTCTTATTAAAAACGTAACCAGATTAATCATAGGTTCATAGGTTCATAGGTAGGTACTAGGCTATCGACCCAAGGGCCTAAGCAAGCCTAGCCAACAAGGTTCCCTGGCTTACGCCATCCAAGAAAGTTATTTTCCTTTGCCCCTTTCTAGCAGAGCCACACAAATGATCCCCGGGGTGTATTTCCTATTTCCCATCTACTCATAAGATGTTTCTTGAAGAGTGCTAATGAGGAACTTTGCTTGACATAGATGGGTAGCTTGTTCCAGAGTATGGGAAGTCTTGTGGACAGGAATCTATCCCTCCAGCATGTCCTATTTTTTGTGGTGACAAGGTTTAGGTCCCTAGAGGATATAGCTCAGAGGGATTGGGACTTCTTTAGGTGTAACATGTCCAACAACATAGCTTTATATGTTAGGCAGATCACCTCAGAGTAGGCGATATGCTACGGAGTAAAGCTGGAGTTTATTGAGATGGTCAGTGTAGGGCATCTGTTTGAGACCAGTAACCCTCTTTGCGAGGTACTTCTGTGGCCTTTCCAACTGCTGTAGATGTTTTGTGAGGTACATTCCAAAATGGGCATTGTACTCTATAATGGGTCTAATAAGTGTCGAGTAGAGGGGACCAATGACCTCTTTTTCCTGGAGGAGAACCCTTTTGTGAAGAAGTGTGCCACATAGAAGAATTTCCTGACTACTGTGGCAATGTGATTATCAAAGGAGAGACTACTGTCCACCTGGGCCCCAAGGTCTCTTATCACACATTTGGTGTTAAGTAGGCTGCCGCCTATGTGGTAGTTCATGGGTACAGAGTTTTTAACCAAGAGGATAACAATGCACTTTTTGGCATTGAGCTTGAGGCCATGGCTCTGACATCAGGCATCTGTCTCAGTGAGGCCCTTCTGTAGGATGTCCACATCATTTGGGGACTCGAGTATGGCTCCTAGCTTACAGTCATCTGTGAACTTCATTAGCCAAAGACCTTCTGTGTTAGCCTGTACTTCATTGAAGTAGATACCAAACAGGAGAGGTCCCAGGAATGAACCCTGTGGTACTCCACTTGTCACTGGTTTAAAGTCAGATTTGGAGTCGGCAACTTTACAGTGTGGGTTCTGTCAGTGAGCCAGTTGGCATCCCATCTTGTGACATAGGGATTTCTACCTAGTTTAGTGAATTTAGCTATAATTCCAGAATGAAGGATGGTGTTGAAAGCCTTGGCGAGGTCAAGATAGGCTTTGTGAACCACCCTACCCTCATCTATGGCTTTGGTGACTGCCTCAAAGAAGTCAATCAGGTTCAGGAGGCATGATCTGTCTTTCACAATCCCGAACTGGGTGGGGTCCAGAGTTTGGAGGTTACCAATGTCTTTGTTTATGAGTTCCATGATGACACGTTCCATGACCTTATAGACCAGTCTCATCAGGCTAATAGGGTGAAAGTTCCTGGGATCAGTGGTGGCTTTCCATTTGTGGAGTGGGATAACTGTTGCTGTGTGCCATTCAGTGAGCACAAAGTCTGATGTTAGGCTATGATTGAACAAGGTGCTTAGGTGGGGAGCCAGTTCATTCTGAAGTTCATGTAAAATGCAGCCTGGGATGGTGTCCGGTCCCATGGATGCTGTGTTTCTGGCTTTAAGGAGTGCAGCTTTTACCTGCATAGTTGTGATTACAGGGACTCTGCATTCTTCCTGTATAGATATGAGCCATTTAGGGGGTGAGAGGGGGGTAAAGTCAGCAGTGAATCTATCTGCCAGGATGTTGGCAATATCAGTTGGTTCTGTAATTTTCATGCCATTGTGTTGTAACTCAGAGCAGATCTGGGTGCTGCCATTGAGATTCTTGGCATAGCTATAGAATGGGCAATGAAATAGGAATAAAAGAATCCACGACAACTGCTTCCAGTGACCAGCAACCACACCAAGCCTAGGAAAGTATTTAGAGATGTACTTTTATGGCAACAAGCATGCGCAAATTAATGGTGAGGAAATAGGGACTAAGGTACTACTAAAAAGGAAAAGTACCTTTATTCCACCACCATTTAGTGAATTTGTTGCTCTTGAAAAATTATTGGATTTTGAATTCAGGAGGATATGTAGCAGTAGGCATAGTGAGATTGATAATTTAACAGAACAGGAAAGGCTTTTGTTGAAAGAATTAAAAAATTCTGGTGACATCAGGTGCATGAAACCTGATAAAGGTGGTGGAATGGTGTTAATGAGTAAGATTGATTATATTGCATCTATGATGTTTATACTTGAAGATGAAAAAACATACAAAAGGGTATCCAGAAACGAAATCAATATTGCATACAAAAAGATTGATTTGTTTCTGTTGGATGCCCTTTTTCAAGGTACAATAACTGAGGTTGAATATGATTACTTGATGGTTAAGAACCCTATTTTACCTTGCATTTTTGGGATCCCCAAGGTTCACAAAGGTACGGTTAACTTGCAATTTAGGACCATTGTGGCCGCCAAGGGTTCTAAAACTGAACCCTTGGCTTCCTTTGTTGATGCTATGTGTAAAGAAGTGCTTGGAGGGGTCCCTCATGTGTTAAGAGACTCATGGCATTGCCTTGAGAGACTGAGAGAGGTGAAGGAAAATAATGATTTATATGGTTTTATAACCATTGACGTAGTAAACTTGTTTTCTACCATTCCCCACCTTGAAGGATTAGAAATGTTTCGAGAGAGTTTAAACGCATGTACCAATATTGACAAGAGCAGGATTGATTTAATTTGTGATTTGATGGAAATAGTTCTTTTGAACAATTTTCTTAAATTTGAAGGGGAGATGTTTCAGCAAAGCTCAGGTGTAGCAATGGGCGCCAAATGCGCTAATTTTCTTAATTTGGTTCTTTTAACATGGGAAAGAACCTTTGTTTTTCCATCTAAATTCATGCAGAATATTATTTTATATAACAGGTTTTTAGATGATTTACTCATTATTTGGAAAGGGGATGAGTATGGGGCAGTTGAGCTTGTTGAATATCTGAACAGTACAACTAGTTTTTTGAAATTTACGTTTGAGTGGAATAGAGATAGTATTAATTTTTTGGATATTACAATATTCAAGAGGGCGGAAGGTTTATCGAGTACTATTTATAGAAAAGAAAGTTATTCCAACTCATTGCTGCACTTTAAGAGCTGTCACCCGTATCACCAGAAGAAGGGTGTTGCTAAGGGACAGATGGTGTGGATTTCTAGACTAGTAAGTGACGATATTTTGTTCAAACAGGAAATGTTCAAATTAATTGGCATGCTTACTGATAGGGGGTATCCGTTAAGATTGTTATTGAATTTAAAAAGAGAGATTTATAGAAAAAGAATTTCATTATATTCACCTATTTTGAATAAAGTTAGCATGGTTGATGTGAGGGTGAATAGTTATGAAGTACCTAATGTAACAGCTTCTGTAGGATCAAGTTTTATTTTAAAATTCAATGAGAAAGCCACAGACATTATAGTAGTTTTACGCAAGATGTGGGAATATTGTTTAAGTGGTAGTACTAAGGAGATTGTAGGTATTAGTCCTAAGATAGTTTTTAGTAAAGGTGACAATTTGAAAGGTATATTAGAAAGAGAGGTTAGGAATAGGACATCTAAGATGTCAAAATGTGGTTGTTGCAGAGGCTGCAGGTATATTGCAGAGGGCACGTATGTTTGTGTAAAAGGGTATGGGCATACTTTGCCTTGCCCGGGTTCTTGCAATTGCAATACAAAGAATTTAGTGTATGTGGCCTCATGTATAACCTGCGATGCATTTTATGTGGGTATGACTACCCGTAAACTACGTGAAAGGGTAGTTGAGCATGTTAGAGCAGTGAAGAACAAGGACCCACATAATGCACTATATCTTCATAGTACTACTTGTAGGGGGTTTAAAAAGTTTGTATTTTTTATAATAGATAGGGTTGTCACTGAACAAGGAGGTGATGTTAGCAATAGAGTAGCACTTTTAGAAACAACATGGCAGTTGAGATTAAATGCTACAAGGCAACCAACCGGATATAAATGATTATATCTCAATAAAACCAGTCTTGAAACATAGGGCCAGTATTATATAGTTGATATTAATGTTGATATATAGGTGTATTAATGTTTATACACAACAAAAGCATAAGTTTTTTATGTGATTTTTTTAGTATATGAATTTGGTAAATGTATTCATTTGTGATTTTTGCAAAGGATTTTTAAGTAAATTTTAAAAAAAGTGATTTTTATAAAAAGTGATTTTTAAAGTGTATACACATGCTTGAAATGGGTTTAGTTGTATAAAATTGGTGTAACAATTTGTTAGTTGATTGAATGGGTGTGTGCACTAATTAATTGAATGGGTTTGTGATGTTATTTAGTTTTTTGTATAAAATGGTTACGTTGTTTTGTGGACATTGACTCTGAAGAAGCCAATTATTTGGTGAAAGCGCTTAGTCAGTGTGTAATAAAGACATACTTTCCTAGGCTTGGTGTGGTTGCTGGTCACTGGAAGCAGTTGTCGTGGATTCTTTTATAGCTATAGAATGCTTTGTGGTTGTCCCTAGACTCAGTGGTAATTTTGTTTTCATAGCAAGCTTTGGAAGATCTTATAAGGGATCTCAGCTTCTTACTGAGACTGACCAGGGAGCTCCTCCACTCATGGGTTTTTAGTCTCTTTTGCAACAGTTTCTTCCTTCTGTTGTAGAGTTTGTTTATGGCAGGTGACCACCAGACTGGCTTCCTTTTTTTGGACAGTAGCATCTTGGTTCTGTTTGGGATAGCACAATCCATGCACTTGTGTAAGTGCTTATAGAGTGCATTTGTATAGGATTCAGCAGTCGTAACTGTATTGTCCATCTGCATGGGTGTCATGAAGTTCGACACTTCTGTCTTAAGAAGCATGAAATTGACTTTGGAGACATTTTTTACCATGGCTTTCTTAATGGGGGTGGGGTGGGATATGGATAGCTAGGGTTTTTAGCTTATGGTTGGATCTGACCAACAAGGAGTTGACTTCAGGTATGGAACACCAGTCACTCATGTTGGTAATGACTAGGTCTAGGATATTGTTGCCCCCTGGTGCTGGTGTGGATAAGTTGATCCAGGGCATTGGAATTTATGAATTCCAGAAAGCGTTGAGTGAAGGAGTTGGTACATGAGTAGTTTTCCCAGTTAATGGTGGGTAGTTGAAATAGCCCATTATTAGGGTGTTTGGTTGAACCCCAGTATTTTCCAGTATATCAAGAAAAGAGGAGTGGGAATCCTGGGGCATAGTGGGGAATCTGTAGCAAGCTTCAATTTGGATTGCAGTTTTGCCCAGAGTTAGTTGCACTTGGATAACCTCGGATGCATTATGCTGAGCAACTAGCCTGGAGGTGTGAATATCCTTAATGAATATGGACACACCTCTGCCTTTGGTGTTCCGGTCCAGGTTAGATGGCCGAAAAGTGTGGTATGAGTTATAGCTTGGTAATGCAGGGGTGGTCTCTGAAGCCTTGAACCAGGTCTCAGTCACTGCACAGATATCAATGTTCTGCATTTTAATGAGTGCCTTGAGGGAGTGCATTTTGAGATTTACACTTCTAGCATTGAGTAGCATTACCCTCAGTTTTTGCTTGCCTGTTCTTGTTATGGTGGTGAATTTGTCATTTGAACCTTGCCTAAAAAAGGCACTATAGGGGCGGCAAGAGCCTTAGCCAGTATCCGGAATCCCAGGGGTGACAGGTGCAGGCCATCTCTGGCAAAGCATCGTGGTCTGTCAACCATGTCGTCCCAGGCAGACAGATAATGGATTCCCTTAGAATGACACCAGAAGCTTAACCAATTGTTGAAGTCAATCATTTTGTCCTTGTACTGCGGTATCATTCTGGGTGATGGCAGGATGCTACTCAGGGCTAGGGTCATACCTGCCTGGGCTACAAGATCAGAGAGCTAGTAATACCCTCCATTGTGTAAATTCAGGGCTATCAGCACAGTGAAGATGCAAATGAGGCCAAAACTCATTAGAATTGCTGAATCACAAAAAAGAGTAACCATGTAGGGATGTTCACTTAGTGTATGCACTTCCACAGTGTTTGTTTTCAGTGGATGGCAACAGTGAATGATGACATCAGGAAGTTTGTCAGATTACATTTACAGAGGTGTGCATGTAGGTCTGTGAAGGGTGAAAGTGCATGTAAGCAGTGCACAATTGAGAAGTTCTGTTTCATCCTCTTTATTTATTGTTAAAATGTGTCATCTCTGTCCGCTTTATTTTTTAATTATTTTTGCCATTGTTTGCTCATACGGTGCTTAGGCTTAGCGCAATCACAGGAAATGGAGGAATGAATGGCAAGCTCTCTATCCTTGACATGTAACTATTTTTCTGGCAGCAAGTATTCATGTAGGGCTGGAGTACAAATGGTCCTGGGTTCTAATATGGGGTGTGCAAACTTTAAATCATTTTTTGCGCCCCATGTTTGCGTGACATCACAGGAATGGAGGAAAGTAATAACGATATTGCCTGTGTTTACCTTATTTACATGTAGGTGCACACAGCAGCATGGAGATTAGCAGTGAGCACTAATGAGCAGCAACAGAGTTAACACACTCAGTTAAGCAACAGGTGTGTTTCATAGGTGCTAACTTCAGGTTTTCAGAACCGTGTAGCTATTCAACAAGCTATAAAGCATCCATTTAGTCTCCATTCTGGTTGTTCCTGAATACTTCAATACCACTGGAGTACAGACAAGGAAATTCTAAAGGGACACAATGCTAGGGGCTGCTGCAGCTTTGCTCCATATGTCTGTCCTAGAGGCTGAAGTCAGTGCTGCTAGTGCTGATGACAATAGGCCTAGGCTGAGAAGGAAAAGAGTGTCCAGGCCCAGGATAACTTTTCAGATGCTACATGATCTGGAGATTGTAGAGTGCAACAGCGTGGACGGGGGGGGGGGTCTACTTTATAACATTGAAATTTCATAACATTGAATTTTATAACATTGAGACCAAAACATATAAATCCCAAAACACTGAAAACCCAAAACATTGAAAACTCAGAACATTGAAAGTGTGCTTCATAACATTGAAAACAACAATGCATATGTAAATAACATCCTCTCCATCTATAACACCACCTAACTAACAAACACACTTTCTACTACATTTCTGCAGGGGGGGTAAGCCCCCCTTCAACCCCATGTGGGGGGCTCTGCCTTCCACACCCCCTGTAAATTAAATATACCATCTCCAAGATTGCACTACAGTGGAAAAAAGTTAATTTCTAACCTCACTGTATCACATACAGTGAGGTTAGGAAATTAACTTTTTTCCACTGTAGTGCAATCTTGGAGTTGGCATATTTAATTTACAGGGGGTTTGGGGGTAGAGCCCCTTGCCCTCCTGGAGAAACATAGTAGAAAGTGCATTTGTTAGTTAGGATGATGTAGGTGCAAGGGTTCTTATTTACTTGTGCCATGTAGTTTTCAATGTTATGAAGCACACTTTCAATGTTCTGAGTTTTCAATGTTTTGGGTTTTCAGTGTTTTGAATTTTTGATATTATGGTCTCAATGTTATGAAATTCAATGTTATGAACTTTCAATGTTATGAAGTAGACCCAGACAGGGACACTTTAGAAGAACTCTGTGAGCTCTGCTGCCCTCAACTTAGAGCCAGATCCAACCAAGGGAACCCATCCCAGTGGAAACTAAGGTATGTGTACCCCTTAGAATATTAGCTACAGGTACCTTTCAAAGACCAACTGGGAGTATGATGGGTGTGTAACAGGCATCAGCATCCAGGATCCTCCACCAGTTCCTCGATGCTATGCTCATACATGCCAGTGAGCGTATATGTTTTCCCTGTAGATCTGAGGAGAGGGGCAGCAATATGTAACAGTTCTACCATGTAGCACACTACCCTGAAGTACTGAGTGCCATAGATTGCACTCATGTATACATTAAGGCACTACCTGGGAGCAAGGTAGAATTTACATTAACACAAGGGATACCACTCCATCAACTGCCAAGTCATGTGTAATGCCCAGGGAATTATCTTGAATGTATGTGCTGGCAACCCTGGCAGTTACCATGACTCCCAAATCTGGCACACATCACAGATGTACCAGATGTTTGCTAGGGGGACATCCCACTGGGCCATTTACTGAGGGATGCTGGCAATGCACTGGAACTGTGGCTGATGACACCCACCAGAAGTGCACACACAGCCATAGAAGAACACCATAATGAGGCACACTCTCAAACCAGCACCATATTAGGGTGTGTTTTTGAGCTGTTGAAGTCATGGTTCCAGTGCTTAGATAGTGGAGCCCTGCAGTATAATCCATGCACATGTACCTAAATCTTCATAGTATGTGCTATGCTATGCAATCTGATCTGGTGGAAACAGCTGCAGCAGGGTCAGCAACAGGAAGGGACACACATCGCCCACCAATGCCTAGGTCACCACAGTGCCACAGTCAGAGGAGGACATGGAGAGGGTACCACCAGCTGCTGTGGCTGTAGGCAGTTGTAGGTGTGCTCAGTATGCCCTTGATTTGGCTAAGACACAATGCATAGTACATTCACTGACCACTTTGGTGCCTAATACCTTTCTCCTACTCACATACCTATAGTAAAATTGATGCCAGGCAACTCACACAACCGTTACCTCCTCATGTATTGGCTGTGTACTGCTTGCATGAGACAGATAGTCAGCCCTGAACTAAAACTGCGTCATCTGCTGTATTTGCAATGTAAGTCCTGAACCTAGAGTGCATTCTTTAATAATATTATGGCATATCCTTGTATTTCTTAACTTGATATACTAATCAAGTAAATAGTGGTGGATTTTTACAGAAAGTACCTTAACATATGACAGTAGAGACTTATTTTACTTATACATGTCCATTAGTAGATAACAGTCCTCAGGCATCAAAGATTTGCACAGTCGTACCTCTCAAAACTACTAATGATCAGTGCATGCCCACAGTTTAGCACCATACCTTTGTACTGGTGAATCATTAATGACAGCAGTTAGAAAGTAATGATACATCTTGCAGTTTCTGACTTCACAATCATTCCCAAGATCAAATAACAGGCAGGATGCAGAACAAGGAGAGTAATAAGTGCATCATTTCCTTTTTTGTTTCATATCAGTAACTTACCTTTGCTCCCTTCTAAATGAACAGGCTGTGCTAGTTTATGATGTAAGTGTAAATGAGCTTTGTCCCCTCCCCCAAAAGAGCAGTGTACCCTTGCTTGTGCCATAACAATAACTCACCTATGCTACCCCCAAAAGAACAGTATATGGTTGTGTGTGCCCTCCAATGTGGCCTTCAGTTGTTGGCAACTGCATATCATATTACTCCCCCAGTTGCTATCCTCACACAATATAAGGCCAAAGATATTCAATGGCTTACATACTGCATGTCTCACACTACTCATCAGATAAGTGATGAATTACCAAGAAACACAGAAATGTAAGGCACAGCTTATTTGCAAGCATCATCATAAAAGGATGTTGCTCAGTAAGTCCACTACATCCAAATATAATAATGATAATTAAATGTACAAATAACAGCTGATGGTTTGTTAGCAGTGTACATATGTTGCAGTTGATTGTGAGAAGAATGACTTCAGTCCTTTGCTGCAAAGCTGTTTCTGTGGCAAAGAAGAATAAGGCATCCATCTTGTTTTCTGAAGATGCATTGGTGTGAGAGTTCAAATCCTGAGCTATGTAAAAATATATCATGTGTACTGTCATGTTCTGCTGTGAACTGCGGTAGTGGTGCTGCGGTAGCGTTGTCGCCACACAGTAAGAAGTTGTCCTGTTCGATTCTCAGCTAAAGTGTCTTCTGTGTGGAGACATGCGTGAATGGGTGTACCTTCGTTGAAGGTTGTGCATCAGAGCTGGCAACGTGGTACATAAAAATTTACTTCCAATCATTAGCGGACCGGAGTTCCGCTGTGGTGACCCCTAACCGGGAAAAGCCGAAAGACACAACAACAACAACAACTGTCATGTTCTGCTGTGTATGTCATACATTGGTTTTCCTCATTTCACATATTTCTTCTTTTTTTAATTCTTATTCCTAGTACTTTTACCAGACAATAAGTACATTACAGGTCTGGCTGTGCTCATTTGGTTTGTATGAAGTGCCACATTGTGAAACAGGACAAACCAGACCACCTAAGAAGCAGACAGCCACCAATATAAAACCAGTTATATTTAATTAATTCTCTTGGCCACTGCAAAAACCAGGCTTGGAGTACAGATTGAAATATCAGGCGTTTGCAATATGGCTTGCATTTGCACACTGCTTACTTATGCGCAAACAGGTGTATCTCATATGTGTGTACATTTTGTTCACCATCGTGCAAACCAGCTGTTTGCTCTTATATGGGACTGTATATATATATATCTATATATATATATATATATATATATATATATATATATATATATATATATATATATATATATATATATATATATATATATACACACACACACACACACACACATATATATATATATATATATATATATATATATATATATATATATATATATATATATATATATATATGTAGACATATATCATGCTTCATTACTGGTGTTTATTCTCCATTTCCTTTGTCTGACATAAAACTATATGTGGAAACATTGCAATCCAAGAGCCCAGTCTAATTATACATCATATATTTACAATATATTCATGTGTTGGCCACCTCTCCCCCTCCACCCACACACACACAGACCACCAAGCACTACAACACTGGGGTCTCAGTACGTTTTCAACATATATATCAACCACAATACAAAGTGTATTATATAATATTGTGTGCTCCATCATGGACAGGGCCAATTGGTGGTGCTCACAACCTTACTCTGCTAAACTCAAACATCCAACTATGCTCAATAAAGGTACTTGTGTTAGTACACAGCTAGGCTTCTAAACAGCCTAGTGCTATTAGGCTACCAGCCTCATATAATGCTATGGATCTTTGTACCTAGGTATGCCTCCTAAGCTGTTGTGCACCACATGGCCTGTTGATGTCATCTACTATAAGTGTGCCTGCACTCTTGTATAAATCAGACTTGTATCAGGGTGCTTGAATTAAGTATTGTGTTATTTAGTGTGTGCACTTAGATAGGTAGGGGTTCAGTTCTCACTGCAATTGACTGTGTGTGTGTGTGTGTGTGTGTGTGTGTGTGTGTGTGTGTGTGTGTGTGTGTGTGTGTGTGTGTGTGTGTGTGTGTGTGTTTGCGTGTGTGTGTGACTAGTTAGCAGAGAAGATGTGTTATCCTACAGTTACTTCTCCAAGGGTATGGATTGCCAGTATTTTGATACCTGTACAAGCCTACACATCCAATTCATGCAGCCCTACCAACCAATTGTCTTCCACATGGCCTGCTGATATCATCTACTATAAATGCGCCTGCACTCTTGTATAAATTAGACTTGTGTCAGGGTGCTTGCATTAAATACTGTGTTCTTTAGTGTGTGCACTTAGGTAGGGGTTCAGTTCTCACTGCAATTGACTGTGTGTGTGTCCGTGTGTGTGTGTGCATGTGTGTGTGTGTGTGTGTGTGTGTGTGTGTGTGTGTGTGTGTGTGTGTGTGTGTGTGTGTGTGTGTGTGTGTCTAGTTAGCAAAGTAGATGTGATATTCTACAGTTACTTCTCCAAGGGTATTGCTTGCCAGTATTTTGATACCTGTACAAGCCTATTCACCCAAGTCATGCATCCCTCCCAACCAATTGTCTTCCACATGGCCTGCTGATTTCATCTACTATAAGTTCACCTGCACTCCTGTAAAAGTCAGATTTGTGCTGTGGACCTTGCATTAAATACTGTGTTCTGTAGTCTGTGCACCTAGATAGGTAGTGGTTCTATTCTGACAGCAGTCAACTCTGTGTCTAAATGTGTGTGTCTGCTAGCTGTTGCTTGACATTACTGAGAGCCTTTTACACCAGCATGTGGGACACTTATTCTGGCCTCAACAGATTTTGCTGATGTCATCAGCTATATGATAATTTTGGATCTGCAGTAATCGAAACAGGCTATGGTCAAACAGTGGACTGGAGGCCAGGCAGATGTGACCTCATCCTGTAACACACAGATTACAGTGACATGGCTTTTAATATAGCTACATGCATCATGGCATGGTTCATAGCCCCCTGTGTTATGTTGATGAGAAAGGCCTGTGGCCTATCCAGCTACTGCATGTGTCTGGTGAGGGTAATGCAAAAGAGATCATTATACACTTTTACTGTTTTGATCAGGTTTCACTACAGGTCTGTCATACAATCCTAATACCTGAATATGATGGCTTGACTTATAATGTGCAGCATATGTTTGTACTGGGAAATCCTTCAAGAAAGAAGTTAGAAATTAATGATACACTTTGCAGTTTTTTACTTCTTAAACTTCACAGGCGAATTCAGTATAAGGTTGTGACATTTTGATACTATAAACTGTTGAATATACATTCAAGGTACAATGACCACTTCAACAATACAAATTCAGATATACCAAGCAATAGGTTGCCTATGACAGAAGACATTTGTTTAATTGAATCCAAAGACAGGGATATTACATAATTATCCTCACTTTCAGATTATGTTGTTGGGGGGGGGGTATGGCAGGAAGCCTAGGCTGATACACAAGTTCAGTCAATGTGTGTGAGTAAGAAACAGAAGGCAGCAGACGTATGTATAAAACAACAAATAGCCAGTCAGACTAAATGAGTTACTGTGGTGTGTGTATCTGTCGGTATTCTTCAGCTGAAATAGTTGTGTGAGTGTGTGCATGCCCACAGCCAAGCTCTGTGCTTGCTCTACATCTTGGTCTGTCAGACAGGTGTGATCCATGTATGGTAGAGGTGGAAGCTCATTGCTGTCATCCCTGACTAGGAGAACTGTCTCTAACAGGAGTTGCACTGGCATATTGACATCCAGGACCATGACCAGATGCAGTGCTGCTACATGAATGTCACTGACGTCTGCTCAACAAGTTACTTTCACAGGGACACCCATGACACAACCCCCATGGCTTGTCTTGTCTGTGTGTGGACAGCACAATCACTGATGGAGCACTGGAAGTACTGGCACTATATAAGACTGATCGGACATGGCTATATTGGTTGACAGCAGATGTATGGCTAACCTATGCCTCTGAGGATGCTGTTCCTCTCCCAGCAGACATTCCATCACAGACACAGCCTGTTCTATAATAGACACCTCTCGGTTCATCACATGTCTCATTCATCCGATGCTGTTAATGGGCAACACGATGGAAGCAGTCACGCATGGCAGACTGTGCCACAGTACTCTGAGACATGCACTGGGTAATCCATTCTATATCATTGTCCTTAACTCATTCACTCCAATGCAGCTCAGGAAGTTTGCATTGTAACTTCCAATGAGTGCAGCCTCAACCTTTTGACAGAATCAAAGTATGTCCTCACATTTCAAACAAATGTTCATATCTCCGGAATCATAGGGGTTATGAAAGAACTATAAATGGCAAACCCTTCAACACAAACTATTCTTTGCAGTGGTAGTATTCTTTAGGTTCTAGGTCTTAAATTGAATTTTATAGGTCACAGTAAGCACAGTAACTATTACATTTGTATTATTTTGTAAACAATGTACAGTATCTCAGCAATCACTCAAGTTACACACAGACTGTCAGGAGCATTTTATTCATAGGTTCATAGGTTCATAGGTGTGTACTAGGCTAATGACCCTGGAGCCTTTACAAGCCTAGCCCAAAAAACTGCCCTGATGCCTTGCCACCAGATGGTAGTTCACAGTACCTCTATCTAGTAGGGCAACTGGAGTGATCCCTGGGGTGAACTTTCTGTTACCCATCCACTCATTGAGATTTCTCTTGAAGAGGGCCAGTGAGGTGCTCTGCCTGACTTGAATGGTAAGCTTATTCCAGAGTATGGGCAGTCTCTGGGTGATGAACTGATCCCTCCAGCATGTTCTGTTGATTGTCGTAATGAGGTTGTGATCTCTGGAGCATGTGGCATGGGGGGGTTGGAATTTCTTTAGGTGTAGCATTTTAAGTAGGGCTGGGTTAGACATGGCTTTGTAAGTCAAGCAGAGATCACCTCTAAGTAGATGATAAGAGACTGAGAACAGCTGAAGTTTCTTGCGTCTGTCCATGTAAGACGTGTTTAAGGCCTAGGATCCTATTTGTGAGGTACTTTTGTGGTCTCTCCAGCTGTTGTAGGTGTCTGGTCAGATACATTCCAAATGGAGCATTATATTCGATGATTGGTCTAATGAGGGATGAGTAAAGAGGGATGATGGCCTCTTTCTTCCTGGATGTGAAACCTTTGGTTATGAGATGTGCCATGTAGAAGGACTTTCTGTCCACGGTGGTAATGTGGTGGTCGAAGGTTTGATTGCTGTCGAACTGGGTGCCTAGATCTCTTATGGTCCCTTCAGTGTTCAGTGGGCTCCCATCGATGTGGTAATTGGTGGGAACTGAGTTTTTTCCAAAGAGAATGTGTAAAAGAAAAACTTCAAAGACCAATGCACATTAGGTTTAAGCAAGGCACCCTTTATTACTTGCAGCAAGGAGACAAAGCATGTAGGTACAAGGTTTGTCTAATTTTCTGGAGTATAGTATGTTATTATACAGTTCTTCTTCATGTCACACAGAAAATGTTACCAATCTACTGCTGACATAGTCAGACACAGCTTTCTGTATGTTACACAGAAAATGTTACCAGACTTATTGCTGACATGGTCAAATTATTGCTGTCTTGCAAAAACATTTGAGAGAAAACAACCTGGCCTTGGGCTTATTTTATCCCTCCTTGGTTCTTCAGTACTTCAATTGTGCAGTTCTAATACATGTGTTACATTTTGTCTAGATACAAGGTACATTTCTAGCTTTGGTAAAAGTAATGCTGACTATAGTTTAAGCTTTTCAAACATCTATTGTTCTCTTTATCAGGGCTTCTAGCAACTGTATATTTTCTCATGGCATAAGCACAATAAAATGTCTCTTATTAAAGTTTCTAATAGTTGCACATATTTTCATGGCATAAGCAGAATAAAGTGTCTCTTATTAAGGTTTCTAATAGTTGTGCAAATTCATACAACATGAACAGAATAAATGTATTAACCCTTTTAAGCCTTGAATGCACTAAGCATGCATATTGCTATTATACATTTTTCTAACATTTCCCCCCTTTTAATACTTTATTCTACTTTCAAAACAAGCATAAACAGTCTTTCTTCCCTTAATCTCTTCCTACTCAGGATTTGCAGTTAGAGAGTCATTTAGTTTAAGCTCATGAAAGCATTTTTCAGTTTTGAGTAATTCTTCAAGTTTGGCTTCCTGGTACAAAGTTTCTGAAACTGAAATGTCTACAAAATTTTTAACTAGTCCTTTTATGCAGGAGATGCAGCAGCACCCACACACCATCAGAAGCCTATCCATACACAGATAGCAATCAGAATGTTCATCAGGATGCTGCCCCAACCCCCAAACCATTTCTGAAAAAAGTCCGTCAATGGATTTGGTCCCGGTTTGGTCATGGTCGACACCTGCTGAATTACCTCAATATGGTTGTCTATTTCGTGTCTGTAGTCTGGAATGTATGAACAGCACTCCTCCTGGATTAAAGCGCACGTACCTCCTTTTGCCGCTAGGGTGAAGTCAAGAGCCATGCGATTTTGAAGCACCACTGTTCTCATGGCAGTCAGTTCATCGATCACTAATTCTAAGGCAGAAAAGGTTGCATTACTCATTATTTCGAGAAGTTTAGACAATTTTCTCAGTTCCCAGATTGATTTTGTTGCTCCATATGCTGGTAGTACGCCTGCCCATGATATGACGGTATCACTCAGATCCATGTGCGACAGTCCGTTGTTATTCCCAGGGCCTAAGTTATGATGGTACTTCCAAGGTGGGTTGATTCGTCCCACTGGATTGACAGGCTTCTTGATTTCTTGGACATTCCGAATTTTCCCTTGAGGTAAAACTGCTCTGTGTCATATGGCTGGAACCAGGTACCCCAAAAAACAACTACCGGACTAGTTTTTGGGTAGCCATTTATATGCTTTTCTTCCGCATATAAAGTAACAATCTTCCACTTTAGTAGTAACTTTACTATAAACATACCCTTGTCCTGCATGAAACATTTTTCTGTCAATTATGAACAGTTGTTTGTAGAGGACAGCATCATGTTTTACTTCTTCGATTGTCCTATGCATCAGTTCAACAAATGAATCATAGCTCGTGTTGCAATAGAATTTGTTATTAGATTTAGTGTAGCATCTATAGGGAACTGTTACATTGCAATAGCTCCATCCCACCTTTACTATATCATTCTTATAAAAACACATGGTTCCCTTCTGACGAATAGACAAGTGCAATGCTACTTTATCTTCTGATGTGACATTTGATGTATCATGAATTATATTTTCCCAGGTCTTATTAGCCCCTAGGGGAACTGAAGTTAGCAGTAACCCCCCATATGCTGTTGGTAGAGCTGTGCAGATCCAGCAATTCGAAACATTAAAGGTTTCAGCATACACATACCCTTGTCCTGCATGAAACATTTTTCTGTCAATTATGAACAGTTGTTTGTAGAGGACAGCATCATGTTTTACTTCTTCGATTGTCCTATGCATCAGTTCAACAAATGAATCATAGCTCGTGTTGCAATAGAATTCGTTATTAGATTTAGTGTAGCATCTATAGGGAACTGTTACATTGCAATAGCTCCATCCCACCTTTACTATATCATTCTTATAAAAACACATGGTTCCCTTCTGACGAATAGACAAGTGCAATGCTACTTTATCTTCTGATGTGACATTTGATGTATCATGAATTATATTTTCCCAGGTCTTATTAGCCCCTAGGGGAACTGAAGTTAGCAGTAACCCCCCATATGCTGTTGGTAGAGCTGTGCAGATCCAGCAATTCGAAACATTAAAGGTTTCAGCATACACATATTTGATTGCCTGGTAGATATTGAAGTTTGGGTGCCATTCTGCATGCTTATTTAATTTTACTTGCATGACTGAGAAAAGAAATGGCCATAATAAAAAGATTATTGTTACCAGTACAGTCAACAGGATGGTCATGTAATACTTCTGTGGAAACGGTTGTTCTGCATTTCCGTTTTCTCCGGTTCTTCCAAGTAGGTGTATTTGAATCTTACTTGATTCCATCATCTTCACTTTGGACACGTGATCTTACTCTCTGCCCTATAGGACCCTAAGCACCAATGATTGCTTCACTGGGTTTGAGACGGATCAGTTCCTATTGATCTGACCCCCCTTTGTAGCCAGACTTTTGTGCTTAAAGTCCCGATGGAGAGGCAAGATCTTTGTCCAACTTAAAGTTTTTTACCAGTTTGCTGTGCATCAGGTGTATCCATGAAGCTCGTTCTGCTATCTTGACTGCAGTAGGTGTCGAAAGAAGCACCTGGTAGGGACCTTCCCACCTCGGCAATGCCCAGTTCTTTTGCTTCACGATTTTAATCCATACCCAGTCTCCTGGCGTTACTGTCACTTCCGATGTTTCGGTTCGTTTTTGGTCTGAAACAAAATTAGACTGCAACAGATGTTTAGAATTCAACAACTTTTTCATATATTCAGCTAGTGTAAAATCAGCTTCCTGGTTGATGACATGAGAGGTTTCCACTGGGGTGTATAATAAGCCCTTCCAAACAGTTTTTTTCAAAAGGAGTCAGTCCTTTTGCTGTAGGGACAGTTCTCATGTTCAACAGTGCCAGGGGTAAACAATATAACCAATTTTTTCCTGTCTCAGCTATTAATTTCCTCAATTTGCTTTTCAGTATACCATTATGCCTTTCAACCAGCCATGCAGACTGTGGATGATATGCACAATGATTTTTTAAAGAAATACCAAAATACTTACTCAACTGCTGTATGGTTTGATTTACAAAGTGTGTACCATTGTCACTAGATTCTCTCCGGAATGCCAAACGTAGGAATAATTTCCTTGACAAGTACTTTTGCCACTGTAGCTGTATCTGGATTTTTGGTTGTAAAGGCTTCCACCCACCTGGAAAACATATCTATAATGACAAGGCAATACTTCTTATTCTCACATTTGTTCAATTCTATGAAATCCATACAGATAGTGTGAAACGGATATGGTGGTGTGGGAAAACTCCCTTGCTTGGGCTTTATCAACCCTTGTGCATGATGTTTGTTACAAATCTGACACATTAAACAAAATTTTTTAGAGTAGTTTGTGAATCCGTACGTTGTGAACACCTGGTTCACCAGCTGTATCATCCGCCCTGTTGAGACATGGCACTGCCCATGGCTCAACAATGCTGCATAGCGAAATAAATTAGAGGGTAGTATCAGTTTTCCTTCTTTAGAGATGTACAGCCCCTTTTCGAGGATTGCTCCTCGTTTTATCCATCGTTGTTTTTCAGCTCGCGTAGTGAGTGTCTGCATTGTTTTTAACATATCTAGATTTAGAGTTTCAGAGGGTTGTAATTCCTCATTAAAAAGAAATACTTCCATGGCTGCTTGTTTCGCAGCTGTATCAGCTCTTGCATTACCTTTTGAAATCCTATCTTGTTGCTTGGTGTGAGCTGCACATTTGCAAATGGCCACTATCTGAGGTAATTGAATACATTCTAAAAGATCTAAAATAAACTGTGCATGATTTATAGGTTTGCCAGTAGATGTTATCATTCCCCATTTTTTCCACTGTTGTGCAAACACATGTACAGTGGAGAAAGCATACTGGCTATCCGTAAAAATGTTTACACATTTACCCTTTGCTAAGGTACATGCCCGTGTTAGGGCAGTCAGTTCTGCTGCTTGTGCAGATAAATTGTGCGGTAAGGATTTTGCTTCTATAACCTCAGTATCAGAAACTACTGCATATCCTACTAGGTTCTGTCCTGCAGGACCCCTCTTGCATGAGCCATCCACATAGTATGTTACCTCAGCATCATCCATACCTCTCAACTGTCCCTGATTTTCAGGGACGTCCCTGATTTTGACTCAAATTTTAACTCTGTCCCTCTTAATCCCTCCTAAAACTAGTGACTTTTGGAGGAAAGGTGGTGAATTACACTTAATGAATAATGACAATAATTAAGAGTTATAAACTTCTTTTACTTCAGAAAATGCGTATTAATTCATATGCTCTGATTCTGTCAATGTTTCAAGTTAATAGCACTAATATTTTAAAAGTGTCCCTGATTGTCCCTAATTTTTTTCTTGACTTGTCCCTGATTCTGTTGAAATTTGTTCCCAATTGGTTGAGAGGTCTGGCATTATCCAAGGGAACATCTGTGAGGTCTTTTCTAGGTAATGTCTTTTGCTCGATTACCTGCAGGCAGCGGTGCGGTGTGCCATCTGCAGGAGTTGGGAGCAGAGTAGAAGGGTTCAAATTTGTGCATCATTCAATTGACATATGGGGTTGGCTCAACAATATAGTCATGCAGGAGAGATGCCTAGCAGGGGAAAGATATGCCACCTTTTCTTGTAGTAAAATGATTGCAACTACATGGGGTACCCTCAAAGTAAGAGGGTGGAACAAGACTACCGAGGCTGAAGCCTGTACTGCCATCACTGCTGCGACTACTGCTTGTACACAGTGGGGTAAGGACCATGCCACTGGGTCCAGTTGTGATGAATAGTAAGCAATGGGGCATTGCTTATCCCCATGCTGTTGTGTTAGTACTGATGTCATACAACCCTGCTTGCAATCTACAGTCTGGAAAAAACGTTTATGATAGTTTGGCAGTCCCAGAACTAGTGAGGATGCTATTAATTGCTTTAGTTTACAAAAGGCAGATTCTGCCTCTGGTGTCCATTGTAACAAATTCTGCGCTGCCATAGGCATCTTATATATGAGGTCAGTTAAAGGTGCAGATTCCAAGGCATAGTTTGGAATCCAGCTTCAGCAAAAATTGGTTGTGCCCAGGAAGGACATCATTTCCTTCTTGGTAGTGGGTTTTGGTGCTTGCAAAATTGCTACTTTTCTGTCCTCATCTAGTGTTCTACCTTCCTTGGATATTACATATCCTAGGTATTTAACCTGTTTTTTTCCAGAGCTGCAGTTTGTCTTTGTTTACCTTATGACCCTCAGTGGCTAAAAACATAGAAGTGATATGGTATCTTCCCTGCAATCTGCAGGTTGGGGGCCGCCAACAAAATGTCATCAACATAAAGTAAAACCTGACTACCTTTTGGTGGGTTGAATCCCACCAAGTTGCTTGCCATTTCTTGTGAGAATATCATTGGACTTTCACAATATCCCTGTGGTAGGCATGTATATGTGTATCCTTTTCCCTGAAATGTAAATGCAAACCAATACTGGCTATCAGGGTGTATCGGTATCAAAAAGAATGTGTTGCTAATGTCTACCACAGAAAAATACTTTTGTTGAGGTTTTAAATCATTTAACAGGGTGTGTGGATCTGGCACTATGGGTGCCCTTGGTATTACTGTGTCATTTACTGCTTGTAAATCCTGGACCATACGCCATTCTCCACTGGCGTTTTTAAATGGAAATAAGGGTGTGTTACATGGTGAATTGGGAGATTCCACTAGTATCCCTCCTTTAAGTAATGCTACTATAATAGGCTTTATCCCTGTCTCTGCATCTTTTCTTAAGGGATACTGTCTCTTTTGTGGTCTGAATGCTGACTTTGGTGTGATAGTAACTGGCCCTGCTGTATGAATGAGTCCTACATCTGATTTTCCTGTCGACCAGAGAGTCTCTGGTATATCTTGCAAGGCGTTTTCTTCCTCCTTTAGTAGGAGTATCCATCAGCTGTCTTCGCAAGAATGTAAGTGCACAGCTGGGTTGGTCTGAGTTACCCAATTCAATTTTTGCACTTGTATTCCCTGTCCTGACAGTTCCAATTCTGTTTGTTTCTCCCATCTCGTGACTTTCTCCCCTAGGTCTGCCCAGTTTATATTTTTGTTTTTGGTTAAGCTAACATGTGGTAATCGATTAGATTTATAAAGAGCAAAAAACTCCTGGGGCAGTGAACAGCTGGCTACATTATTCCCTTCTGTATCCCAGTACAAATTATGCAATGCCAATCTATTCGTATGATTTTCAAATAATTCTTTCTCATATTCCTTATCAGGTCCTGGTGTGTTACAATAATACAGGGTACAGTGCAACAAGTGTTGCCTATCAATGTCAAGGGAGGGAAACTTGCTGATGGCTACGTTCATTAGTTCCTTGGTCACAGTCCCTGGACCAGTGGTAACCAAGTCCTGGCTGTACCAATAAAACATTTCACCCCCCGATTGCACCACAAAGGTGTTAGTTTGTTGCTGTGCTTCCATACCCTGCATGGTTAGGACTACTGCTATACCAAATAACTGCATGAGATCCCTGCCCAAGAGATTTACTGGGCATTTTGCAGAAACTACAATTTTGTTTTCTGTGTCAATCCTGAAGCTGGGTCAGTTATTGCAATGTTACGGGAGAGAGGCTCCCGATACAGCTGTCCATTAGCTACTTTGACCAGTATGTAATCAGGTGACTCTGGGTTTTCTGGTAATTTGGAGGGGTGTATCAGGGTCCGTGATGCCCCTGAGTCACACAAAAATTTGACCTTCCTCCCTTCCATCAAGAGTGTAACATCTGGTTTTGTGTCTGCTAAATAGAGCTCCAAGCTCAATAAAGCTAGGTGTAATATTTCGTCTTCTTCATTGTCGCTAACTTCCTGCACTTCCTCTACTCCCTCTTTCACATTCTCATTTGTCCTTTCTCTACTGGCCCCTTCTAGTGATTCTTGACTATCATATAGTCAGTCCTCACCTTCCTTGTCTTCTGTTGTTGCCTTCTTATTTTTCCTGCAATCCCTTGCCAAATGTCCCTTTTTGCCACATTTAAAACATTCTCCCCTTTTCTTACACCCTTCAAAGTCCTCTGATCACTGATCAGACTGCTTGTTTCCCTGTGCGTTTTTCTTGCTCTTTTTCCCAAACTGTACTTCATAAACTTCTGCTCTTTCTTCTACAGAAAATACTTGAGCCTTCTTTTTCTTTTTGCTATTAAAATGTCTTTCGGCATGCCTAGCAAATTCAAGTAATGACTGTAACCTGCTTGTACAATGGTCTACCATGTGTTTCGTAATGAAACTGCTTATAGGCATACTACTGCCTTTTAAAAATGCATTCTTTAACTGCTGTTCATATGGGGAATCTTGTGTTTGATCTTCAGGAACCTGCATTCCACAATGGTTATTAAAACATTCTAACAATCTGGAATAGTACCGATCAATTGTTTCGCCTTCTTGTTGGATGCACTGATTAATGCAAGTCCAGTCTGCCCTAGGTTTCCATTTTTCAGAGATGCGGTCTGTAAGACCTTTCAATCTAGTGTCTAACTCTGCGCTGCTATGTGGGAGGGGCCTTTGTGCAGCATCATGAGGATTCCAGTTGTCACAAATCATGCACCAATCTGGCCCTACAATCTGTCTAACTACCTTTTCTATTTCTTCTCCGTTTAAGTTATAACGTAACCTCATTCCTTGTAAGTCTTCTGAGAATTTTCTGAAATTAATCTTTGGATCTTTGGGAATTCCCACAGTGGCTTTCTGGATATCTTCTGGAGTCCAAGGTCTATATACTAGAATGGTTGGATCCTGATTGTCCTGACCTGCCTGAGGATTGGGTACCTCTATAAGCGGGCATATTTCTTCCTCTGAATTACTTGCCTTTGTTCGGGACCTGGTCTTGATGGGATCTCTGATTTCAGTTAGTTTCAGTTTTATAATGTCTCTGTTTCCAGTGACCACAGGATATAATGGGGGTGGACTGACTTGTTCACTCACTTCATATTCTGGTAAGGGAGGTGGAGGTGCTGATGCGATTACTGAGTTGTTATCCTCCCTATCTAAAAACATTGCTTTTGAATCTTTGTTCTTTTGGTCCCTACGGTTTATTTCCTCCAGCCACCTGTGTGCCTGAGGAACTCCTAACTGTCGTTTTTTTACCTGACCCTTAGAATCATTTTTGAGTTGTTTAATAAGTTTGATAAGTGAGGATTTTTCCAATTTTTCGGCAAATTCATACTTATTAACCCATTTTGAAAAATATGTAATATTATCGGCGCGCTGCGACTGCATATATTTTGTGTCTTCGATTAACGGCGGGTTTTGGGGAGTTTTGTGCAATTATTACCCATTTTGTTTTTGTTACGTAACTTCTCTAATTTTAACGTGTACCACGGATTTTGTTATAGTCTCTTCAGAATGACTGCCTAAAGTCTACTACTCTGTTTCACCTAATCTATGACAAGACAATACCTTTTTTATCCCTGACTGTAAAAAAAATACAATCTGACAAAAAACAATACATATCCAGTCCCTGGTCCCGAAACAGAAAAAAGTAGATTCACCTTACTTGAGCCCACATGATTGATCACCGGTTCACGGGAAACCCGTCCTTCAGTCACAGATCAGAAAGTGGCTGGCCTCTTTTGACGACAATTCAGTTGGAGGACTTTACATATAAGAAGAACCGATTTGGTTTCTTCCCCGTACGGTTTCAGCCACCTGGCCTTCTGATCCGAGGTGAAGAGAGGGCTCTGGCTTGAAGGACCAATCTGTAAAAGAAAAACTTCAAAGACCAATGCACGTTAGGTTCAAGCAAGGCACCCTTTATTACTTGTAGCAAGGAGACAAAGCATGTAGGTACAAGGTTTGTCTAATTTTCTGGAGTATAGTATGTTATTCTTATACAGTTCTTCATGTCACAGAGAAAATGTTACCAATCTACTGCTGATGTAGCCAGACACAGCTTTCTCTATGTTACACAGAAAATGTTACCAGACTTATTGCTGACATGGTCAAATTATTGCTGTCTTGCAAAAACATTTGAGAAAAAATAACCTGGCCTTGGGCTTATTTTAGCCCTCCTTGGTTCTTTAGTACTTCAGTTGTGCAGTTCTAATACATGTGTTACATTTTGTCTAGATTCAAGGTACATTTCTAGCTTTGGTACAAGTAATGCTGACTATAGTTTAAGCTTTTCAAACATCTATTGTTCTCTTTATCAGGGCTTCTAGCAGCTGCACATTTTCTCATGGGATAAGCAGAATAAAATGTCTCTTATTAAAGTTTCTAATAGCTGCACATATTTTCATGGCATAAGCAGAATAAAGTGTCTCTTATTAAGGTTTCTAATAGTTGTGCAAATTCATACAACATGAACAGAATAAATGTATTAACCCTTTTAAGCCTTGAATGCACTAAGCATGCATATTGCTATTATACATTTTTCTAACAGAATGATAATGCATTTTTTGGCATTAAGCTTAAGGCCATGGTTCTGACATTAGTCATTGGTCTCAGTGAGGCCCTTTTGCAGGATGTCTGCATCACTTGGAGAGTTAATAATGACTCCTAGCTTGCAGTCATCAGTGAACTTGGTCAGTCAGAGTCTCTCTGTGTTGGCCTGGACTTCTGAGAAGTAAATGCCAAACAGGAGAGAGAACTCAGGACCGAGCCCTGTGAGACTCCACTCATGACTGGTCAACAGTCTGACTTGGAGTCTGCAACTTTCACTCTGTGGGTCCTGTCTGTGAGCCAATTTGCAACCCACCTACTGACATAAAGATTGATGCCTAGTTTGGTGAGTTTATTAATAATACCTGAGTGGGGAATGGTATCAAAGGACTTGGCCAGGTCGAGGTAGGCTGTATGCACTGCCTTACCCTCATCCACAGCCTTGGTGACTGCCTCAAAGAAGTCAACCAGATTCAGCAGGCAGGATCTCCCCTTGACAAAGCCAAACTGTGTGGGGTCAAGAGTTTGGAGACTGCCTATATGCAAGTCCATGATGATGCGCTCCATAGCTTTACATACCAGACTCATCAGGCTAATGGAGCGGTAGTTTCCAGGGTCTGTAGTCACTCCTCCTTTATGGAGAGGGATGACTGTAGCAGTGCGCCATTCATTAGGGACAAAGCCTGAGGTAAGGTTGTGATTGAACTGGGTGCACAGGTGTGGTGCCAGTTCACTTTGTAGCTCATGTAGAGTGCAGCCAGAGATATTATCAGGTCCCATGAATGCTGTATTCCTGGCTTTGAACAATATAGCTTTTACCTGTGCGGCAGAAATGTTGGGTACCAGGCTTCCTTCTGGTATTGTGGTAGGGCCTTTGGGGGTAGGAGGGTAAAGTTGACCCTGAATCTGTCGGCCAGTATGTTGGCTATATCTGTTGGCTCAGTATAGGAGGTACCATTGTGCAATAACTCAGAGCAAATCTGGGTATTGCCTTGGAGGTTCTTGATATAGCTATAGAAGGCTTTGTGGTTGTTTTGGTGTCAGATGCAATTCTGCCTTCATAGCTAACTTTAGAGGATTTGATAAGGGATCTCAAATTTTTGTTGAGGCTGATAAGGGAGTTTTTCCAGTCTTGTGACCACTTTTTTCTGCAACAATTTCTTCCTTCTGTTGTAGAGTTTATTGATGGCTGGGGACCACCAGAATGGCTTCCTTTTTTTGGAGGAGAGTGTCTAGGTTCTATTTGGTATGGCAAGTTCCATGCATTTGTGTACATGCTCGTACAGTGCATTCATGTATGATTCAGCTGTCATGCAGCTATTTTTCATTGGCATGGGTGCCGAGAAGTTAGTCACCTCTGTTTTTAGGAGCCCAAAGTCAATTTTGGAGAAGTGTTTTAGGGTGGTCACCTTTGTGGTGGGTGTAGGTGAGATGGAGATTTCCATGGTGATCAGTTTGTGGTAAGATTTAACAAGCGAGGAATTGACTATAGGTGTGGTGCCTCTGTCTCTCACGGTGGTGATAACCAGGTTGAAGATGTTGCTTCCTCTAGTTGGGGTAAGAGTGAGCTGGTCCAGGGCATTGGAACTGATGAATTCCAGGAAGCATTGGGCCAGTACATTGGTACTTAAATAGTTTTCCCAGTTGATGGAAGGGTAGTTGAAGTTACCCAGTATGAGAGTAATGGGCTGGACCTTGATAGATTCCAAGGTGCTTAGGAAAGTGGAGTGAGAGTGTAGGGACATGGTTTGGGTTCTGTAGCAGGCTATGACTTGTATCATCATCTTACCCACTGTTAGTTGTACCTGGAGTATCTCTGATGTGTTATGCTGGGCTATTAGTCTGGAGGTGTGCATATCCTTTATGACTATGGAGACACCACTGACTTTGGAGCTTCTGGTTGTATTCTGGGGCTAAAGGTATGGAATGCGTTGTAGTCTGGGAGCACAAGGGTACTTTCTGCCTCTTTAGACCAGGTCTCCATCACAGCACAAATACTGACATTCTCCTCTAGCTGAGAACGTTCATATGAGTCTATGGAGTTCTGTCTGTGTTACTTGGTTGTTGAGATATTTAGAAAAATGTGAACATTATATATATATAAATTAATATCATAAAAACAACAGTTAATATATTTTTACCTGCACTAGACAGAGGTGAAATATTAATGCAGTTGAGTTTGCCATTGCATAAGCTTTAAGATAAAATCTTTTAAAACCATAAACATAGCATGATTTTGGAATTATTGATGCAAATAGCAACAATTGATATTTGATGCCTAGAGGCATCAGTAGGAGTTAACTGCAGATGCACCTGGAGGCATCACTTGGATGTAATGAGTTAAAATATGTGAGAATATGAACTGAAAATCTTATAATATGCATCTGTCAAGAAATGAAGGCCTATATGGACAAAGTATCAGATGGTATAATAACAAAAGGAAATCTTGGGATAAGGAATTGTTAGATATTCAAAGTAAACTAGACTCTTATAAACATAATAATAAAGAAAATATTATGGACAAGAAAGTTATTGAAGAAATAAACAAACTAAATGAGAAATACAAAGAAATTTTAACTCATAAAGTTAAAATAACTTTAGAGAAATACAAGTTTTTGTCTTATTCAATAAGCCCCAAATACTTACATAGACTTAAAAATAAAACAAAAAGATTGAATAAACAAAACCATATCAAAGAAATCTTTTCTCTAAGGAAAAGAAGAATGTTTCTAGTATACCAGAAATACTGGATGAATTTAGAAATCACTTTCACAAGATTAACCATAACAACATTAACATGGAACCTAAAGATAAAATAAAGGAGTTTATAACCACAAACATGAATAAAAAGCTTAATAAACAACAGATTAAACTATTGGACAAGAGTATTTCATATACAGAAGTTATTACACAAATAAATAAGCTTAAATCAAACAAAGCACCGGGTAATGATGGTATTATACCAGAGATATATAAAATCCTTTCTAAAACTACATATTCATTAATACATAAGGTTTTTATTCTGGCCCAAACTGAGTTAATAACCCTCCATCTTGGCAATATACATTTATTTCACCAATTTTAAAACCTAATAAAGATCCAACTAGATGTTCTTCATATCGACCCATCTCATTACTTAATGTTGATTATAAAATGTTTATGAGTATTTTTGCTGATAGATTGAAGACAATTATCCCGGCATTATAGACATAGATCAGACGGCTTCATTGTAAATAGAAATACTTTTGATAATATAAGAAGAACTTTAACATTAATTGATTTTGCAAATAGGAAAAAGAAAGATTTAACACTTATTAGTCTTGATATAGGTTCAGCATTTGATTCAGTAAGTTGGGACTATCTGTTTACCTTACTGAAATGCACAAATTTCTCTGATGCATTTGTAAATTTAATTGAGCATTTATACAAAGGAACGCTGGCTTATATTAAGGTAGGAACATATGTTTCACAAAAATACCCATTCTTAAAGGTACAAAGCAAGGATGTCCACTTTCTCCACTATTATTCACTTTAGTAATGGAGCCTTGGGCTAATTTGATTAGAAACAGTACTGACATAGAGGGTTTTGAAATAGAAGAAAATACAACATCAAAAATTCAACTTTTGCAGATGATGTTCTAATTACATCAGCAGGATCTAATTCTTCTATGCAGTCTTTATTTGATAAAATGATGAATTTTAAAAGTATTTCTGGTTTAATATTCAATGAAGAAAAACTAAAATACTACCTATATATACACGAAAAATACTCTCATTAGTGATTTTACTAAATATGTACCCAACTCAGGTCAGATAACTTATTTAGGTATAATACTATCTAAAGATATTAAATCTATTATATATAATAACTATAATACCTGTTTTCTTAATATACAAAATCTTTTTAATACCTGGAATAATATGTTTTTACTATGGAGGAGAGACTTACAATTATTAAAATGATAATATTCCCCAAGATTTTATACTTAATACAATCAATAATACTTTCACCTACAAAAATAACTATCAAGAAACTGAATACACTAATGTTAAATTTCTTATGGGCACCTAATAGACCTAGGATTGCATTAAAGAAACATACTAATAGCTGGTCTCAAGGGGGTATTTCTTTTCCAGACTTTAATTTATATATTATCTCTTCTATTATAAAAGTTATTACTTTATTAATAGATCGGTCATATGTCGCAAAATGGAAAGATTATTGGGAGCTAATTAGTATGCACTTCATGAAAATCTCCTTAACACATAAAAATATGATTATAAATAACTCCATGTTGTGGTTGCTAAAGGAATTTTGTACTTCACCTATTACACCTAAACATATGGTCTGTTACCCATTAAATATTATTATTAGTTATCGTAACTTTATATTCATGCACCCTAAGTATAGGGAATGGAATTTTATTGTATTCCCTATAATTTATACTCAGGGTATGCTTATGTCATCTACTTCTGAAGGAGCTCATTTAGCTATAGATAATAATCTAAAGTACTGGTATCAGCTGATATCTGATAATAAAGTTAAAAATCTAGATTTCTTAAAACAAGAATTTGATCTAAGAGAAACTTGCTGGTTAGAGGTTCAGATCTTTAGTCAACATCTCATTGATAGAATAGATCTAATGTCTATAACAGTTAAAGAATCTATTCCAAAACTGATTGATTACTTGATAATAAATTTACAGCATAAAGTTTCTGATAAAGGTAAACTTTCATGTATACATAAAATTATCAGACAAGAAACTTTTACAATGTAGATTCATACTGGAATTATTTCACCTCTATTAATGGGGACCCACCAACTCAACAAGATAAACAATATATATTGGAATCTGCTTATAGAACTACATCTTCCATTGTCTGGAGACTTTATACATGGAAATTTTTACATAGATCTTTTATACACCTTTGATGATGAATAAAATTAATAATAAAGATAATCTATGTAAGAGATGTAATGTAGAAATTAATGCTGACTGGGCTCATATGTTTTATGACTGTATGAAGTTGAAAGAATACTGGAAGTCAATTAATGAATTTTGCAGGCTCTTTTACAGATAATTTCATTATTTCTAAGTCTCTTATATTATTCAACACACCTGTACCTCAATGTGTTAAAAAGATTAAGCTTCCCTTGTTATGGTCTATCCTAGCAGTGGCTAGGAAAATAATAACTAGAAATTGGATTTCAGATACACCTCCTTCGTTCAATGAATTTAAAAATGTTATGAATATAATGTGTCATATGGAAATAAGCACAATTAGAATGAGAACAACTAGAAAAACATCACATTTTATTGTATGGGATAATTTACAAAATTTGTTAAAAAAATTCTAATTTCAATAGCACAGTATTTTAGTTTAATTAATTGATCTGATTGTAGTGGATGTCTTTGTAAATACTTTAGTTGTTTTGTTGAATATTATAATAATACCTATTTTTAATTATTTGTATAAAATTGTTATGATATTTCTCTTATATGTTAAAACAATAAACTTGTTTTGAAAAAAAAAAAAAAAGAAATGAAGGCCAGCTTGGATGTTAAGGGACATAATCTGTGAATTGTGTGCTGCTTACTTACATTTCCAACCTTACATGTAACACTTTCTTGATCTAAACTGACACACATAGTGGAAGTAAGGCAGCCTGCAGTGCTGTTGTGATTTCCCCCTCCCAAGCAGTAATCACTCACAGCTGCAATTTACAGCATATAAAAAGGCAACCCTGTAGGTAGGCAAGCTGATGTTAGTTCTATATGTTTGGAACATTGAGAACAAGCATTTTCTGCATGATATCTCTATAGAGGAGTACTCATCCTAACAAGGTATGGTTCCATGTTGTCACCTACATGCTGCATATGCTGGAATGTATTTAATATGTGAAGCACAGGCTTTTACACTGTTATCTGTATGCATTACTTAGAAGTGTACTGATGTCATGTCCATGTTTGTACAACCTTTTCAGAGTGAGACATGACTGGCAAGCCAATAAAATAAATGGAAATGACTGCTGTGTGAGAAATATGTAGAAATGTTTCAGGGATGGGTCCTTTGATAGCACTTGTAGAATTTCAAAAACATTTTGTTAGCCAAAAGGCTCATTTTTCTGTTCTTTTATGGGGTGAGTTACTGTTATGGCACTAACAAGGGTATCTTGTACTTGTTACTCTCCTTGTTTTGCCTGCTGCCTGTTGTTAGTATTTCACATCTCTAGACTGCATTATGTTTTACCAGTGGGTAATACTGACTACAATATTTTGTAGTTATGTGATATGTATGTGTATTATATGTCTGTTTTCTTGTAGGCCATCTACAATCATGGCATCGAGACGTGAATCCATGTCTAAGACCCTTTACAGAAGCTGAAAACAATGTAATAATTGATGGATTGCAGCAACATGGTGCCTTCCTCCTGCAAAGGGGAAAGCAAGATTTATTTATTTATTATTTATTTATTTTATTTTATTTTACATTTGTTAACCGGGAAATTCCGACTGGACCAGGTCCATTTTCAGCAGAGGCCCGGGGAGAAAAGCTCTGGCATCAAGTTATACAAATACAGTATGTCCAGCATAATACACAAAACAGGTTACATCATGTATGCTGAGCATAGTAATATAACAAGAAATTAATAAAACACTGAATGTAAAAGAAGATATAGAACATAGATAAAAAGACAATGTCAGTTAAACATTGGTAAGAGAAGAAAATATATCACGTAAGATTCTACAGTTAAAAGTACCCTTTCAGATGACCAAGCCTACAGGGGATCAGAAATCCAGCATGTGATCAGAGAGGAGTTTGGGGAGTTAATAGCAGTATGGGTAGGGTTATGTGATACAAGGGCATAACCAGGTACTAAGAAGATGCGATTTGAGGGAGTTTGTGAATATGGATGTGGAGAGGGCAGTGGACACAGATAGGGGAAGAGAGTTCCAATTTCTGGCAATGGTGTGGGAGTAGAGTGCTTTCCCTGCATTATTATTAGCCTTGGTGATGGAGAGAAGAGATTTTTCACTAGATCTTAGGTACCGGTTTGCAATATAGACAGTAAGTAGGTTGGATAATGAGGATTTTTTTCAAGATATTTGAGAATATTGTAGGCTGTACCCAGTTGGTGATAGTTAAGTAGCTGTGGTAGCTCAAGCCATTTTAGTTCTTTTAGTGCAGTACAGTGATGGGTTCTATAAGTTGAGTTAGTAGCAAACTTGGCTATTTTATTGTAGCATGATTCTAGTTTGTCTAGATCACACTGTCTGATTTGGGTAAAGATTGGTGCTGCGTATAATAGAGTTGAGAGGAGGTGGCTTTGTGCAAGAGTGACTCTTGCTTTTTGTGAGAGAAAGGACTTGTGCTTGTATAGGGAGCCTAGCTTTTTGTGTACTAGTTTTATGGTATATGAGTTGTGAACATCAAAGTGGAGATTATTGTCTATTTCATTGCCCAGACATTTGGTGTGGTTAGAAGGGGAGATGGTGGTGCCGCCTTAGATGTTATGGAAAAGGAGAGGATTTTTTTTATCTATTAGGGGTAAATAGTAGTAGTTTTGTCTTTTTGGGATTTAGAATTAGTTGGATACCTGATATCCATTTTTCTACTGTGTTAAAGGTATCTTGAGTGAGTATATGTAGGGTGGTGGGAGATGAGGCGGAGCAGATCAGGGTTGAATCATCCGCATATTGTATGAGTGTGGCATGTTGTGTAGAGCTGTTGAGGTTATTTGTGAAAATAGAGAACAATAGCGGACCCAGTATAGAGCCCTGTGGGACTCCTATGGTGGTTGGAAGTTGTGTAGACAGAGTTCCTTTCCACTGGACTGATTGTTACCTGTCAGATAGGTAGTTTCTGAACCAGGCTATAGTAGAGGAGGTGAAGGATAATGATGTTAGTGAGTCTAGTAGAATGGAGTGGGAGACCATATCAAATGCTTTTGAGAGGTCTAGGAAAATGGCTGATACATATTTGTTATCATTCCTGTGAAGGTTTATATAATTAGTGAAAGATAAAAGGGCTGTGGTAGTGCTGTGATGTGGACGGAAACCGTGTTGTGTGGTAGATAGTAGATTGTGTGTGCTAAGAAATGTCATCACTTGCAAGTGGATGCATTTCTCAAGAATTTTGGATAGGGAGCAAAGGATGGCAATAGGTCGGTAGTTGGAGAATTCGTAGAAGTTACCTCCTTAATGGAGAGGAATGATGTGAGATACATTCCAGAGTTTGGGTATGTAGGATTCCAGTATGGAGCGGTTGATTAGGATGGAGACAGGATATGATAGGGAGTCACTAGCTATTTTTAGGTATGCAGCAGGTATGTTATCAGCTGCCAATATGGTTGGCTTTAGTTTTAGGAGGAGTTTTTTGATAGCTGAATTGGGCACTGGTGATAGGCTGAAAGAGGGGGTGATGTGGGATAGGTTGGGTTGTGAATGAGATAGACTGTTTTTGGTTATTTGACTGGGCAGGGCTAAGATGGATTTAGTAAAATGGTTATTAAATTGAGAATCTATGTCTAGGTTATTGCTAGTAGACCTGGGTGCTGGAGTAGTGGTTTTGCCTGGCTTTAGTAGGGGAGTTAATGGCATGACAGAATTTTTGTGGATTATTTGAATATTACTTTTGGGCGCTAAGAAAATAGTTTTGTTTGTTTATTTTGGATTCAGCCTTGGCCTTGTTTCTAAGCTGTTGATAGTATTGCCTGGAGCTAGGGGTTTTGTGAGTTTTCCAGATTTTCCAGGCTTTATCTTTGGCTTTTAGTAAGGCTCTGGTGTCCCTACTTAGCCAGGGTGCATAGTTGGCTTTAACTCTGATCTTTCTGCTGGGAGCTAGACTGTTAAGGATGTTAGAGAAGGTAGTATTGAAGTAGTCTACTGCCTGGTCTAACCCAAGTGTCTGTAGTGGTTCCCAGTTGCAGTGGTTTAGGACAGAATTTAGGTATTGTAGGGAAAGGTTACGGTCATCTCATATGAGTTTGTAGACTACTGGTTTGGGGTGATTGGAGTGTTTGTGGAGTAGAAAGGTAGGAAGATGATCACTTAGGTCATCTGGGACACAGCCTACTGTATAGTTTTGTTTGGGATAGGTGGTTAGTGTCCAGTCCAGTTTGGATTCTTTCTTTGTTTTCTTAACTATTTTAGTCGGTGCTTCAATTAGTTGAGAGAACCCATAATACATTGATATGTGTAGAGGAGCTGCTGGAGTTACAGGCTGCCCAGTCAGTGATAAGGTCTCCTAGTAGGATTGTTTCCTTGCTCATACTATGGCAGTAGACCTTCAACTCTTGGGTACAGGTGGAGGCCCTGCTAGGGAACCATCACTGACCCCCAATGAGCAGCTGCTAGCTCACTTAAAGACCACGCAAACCTCACAAGAAACTGAAGTCTACCATGTGCTGGATGTTGTGACCAGCATATTGGACATGCCAACCACATCCCAAGAGAAGCTTCCAGGTAGACCTTGTTATCTGAACTGTTGAATACTGTTGTATATTGAGTGAATTTAAATGAATAAGTTAATTCTGTGTCACATGTATTAATTTGGTTGTGGGGGCTAAAGATTGCTACTGTTATAAGCTTAGCTGGGAGTTGTCAGCCATGTTTATGTTTAAACACTTGTTTACTGCAGCTATAAGGGGGCAAATGTATTACCCCTGTGTTACAGTTGATTATGATGTTGTTGCCCTTACCTCTTGTTTACCTTCTTTCAGGATCATCAGGCCACCAGGAAAGCTTGCCTTCTGTTGTTGGTAACCCAAATAGTTTGATGTCAGTACTGCTGATCAATTTAATCAAATATTGCAGTGTGTGAGTTTGATCTCAGGTGTGTTGTGTGTATTGCCTGTCTATAATAGTGGCAACATTGTTACTTTGTTAGCATGAATTGCACTACAGTAGTGCCGGTATTAATGTATTCCTGTGTGTCTTGTTTTTATCTTAGGTGATTCTCACATTGGAACTGTGGGTCCTGTGCCACCTGATGCCAGTGTAGCAGCAGAGTCTGACGATGATGGTGACCAAACTGAGGCACAATCAGGGGTTGCAGAGGTTGAATCTGGCACAGAGGTGGTTGACATGCGGTCATCCCCTGCATTTACATTGGACACTGCTAGCATGCCTATGCCTACCCAGTCCACTGAGCCTGCAGATCTTGGACAAGTGGAGGGTGAGGACATTGATCAGGGAGGTATGGCTACTGCGGCTTCAGTGCCTGTTGCATCTGCCTGTAGCCAAAGTTTGGGCAAGGTGCCATGCAGGAGAATTTATAGGGGATGCTCAGAGGAGGCCTGCTGTCCCTCCTCAACCTGGTGCAGGTGTCACTTCCTGTGCCACTCAACATTTGTTTATGGCCATAATGGAAGCACAGACACGTTCCCATAGGTGCTGCACACAAATGCCCAGGACTGTGGATGTGGTAGTTTGATATGTGTGACAGCTTCCACAGTGCTGCCAATTCACTGGATCAGATGAATGACACAGTAGAATGAGGGGTGCTTGTGATGGACCAAGAGGTGTCTGTCATGGAACAAGCAGTGTCTGTGATAGAACATCTGCTAGGAGGGGAACGGCATCCTAGTAGGTGTAGGTCAGCCACATCATCTGCTGTCAGCCAGCATGGCTGTACCCAATCACACTCCCATAGTGGCAGTACTTCCACTGCTATATCAGTGACTGTGCTGTCCACACACAGATGTGGCAGGCCATGGGGTCATGGTCATCCCATGAATAGACCTTGTTCAGCAGACAGCAGTCACTTTCAGGTAGCAGCACTGAATCTCAGCATGGTGCTGGATATCTACATGTCAGTGCAACTCATGTACATGGACAACAACAAGGAAATGCCACCTCTACAATGTACGGCTCCCACCTGTCCAACACAACAAGACATAGAGCTAGCACTTAGCTTGGCTGTTTTCATTCACACACCAGTTTCACCTGGTGGACCCCTACAGACACACACACAGCAATTATTCATTTTCTCTAGCTGTCCATTTGTTGTATTCTCCAAACGTCTGACCTTCTTACTTGCACAGACTCACTGACCTTTTGTGTCAGCCTAGGCTTCCTGCCCCCCCCCCCCCACATAACACCCTGTGCAAGTGATAATGATTGTGCCATATCCCTTTCTGATTCAGGGATACAAAATCTGTGTCTGATGCTGAGGGTGCATAGCTGTCTTAGTGCTGACTATATCTGCATTTGTGTTGGAGAACTGTTTATTGTACCTGTGACTTATACTGGACTTGGAAATGTAGACAATTGAGAGCATCCAAATGTCATAACTTTAAAGTGAATGCTGTTGTAAGGGTTGTGAATTCAGAAATTGCAATGTGTAGCATCCCTTTGTAACTTCTTTCTGTAATGACAACCACACAACACCCTGTTCAAGTGATGATAACTGTGCCATATCCTTGTTTTCTATGTTTTGAATTCAGGGAGACACAAGCTTGGTGTCTGATGCTCAGGGTGCATAGTTAACTTACTGCTTAGTATATCTGCATTTGTGGTGTTTAACTGCTCATTGTACCTTTAGCTTATATTGGCCTTGGAAAGTTCGACAGTTAATAGCATCAATATGTCAGAACTTTATCTCATGTGAGGGTTGTGAACTAAGAAACTGCAGTGTGTATTATTACTGCCCAACACATCTCTTACAGGATTATCCAGTCCAAATGTATGGTGCACATCACAAGATCATGCCATGATAGTCACAGCTTAGGACTGTATGACAGCATGGCATTTGCTTTTTCCTTTCTTTAGTTTTCTTCATTTACATTTTTGTGGCCACTGTTTGCATGATGCACCATTTAGCACAAACACTGGAAACTGAGAACCCGTGCATCATGTTTGTGAGATGGTAAGCATCGCACAACATTTTCAAACACTGTGCACATACCCAGTAAGTGCATGATAATTGGAAATAATGGCAAAACATCAACATAAAAAATGCATTTGATGGGAAAACCTCATTCTACATTAGGCTTTATCTCTGATATTAATGGCTGGTGTTTGTGGTAAGGGAGTGTGCTTCCAAGCTCAGAGGTGGTGTATCCAGGACTGCAAAGTGTTTGATTCCTAGTTAAACATTGTGGCCCCCAGTTACTGCAGAGGGGCTATTTAGGCTCAGAATCCAAATATGTCAAATATGTCATGGTGTTTTTCTCCACAGCACAGCAGTGTAGGCCTATCCCACAGGATGCTCCTGCACCCAGTCCACCAGTTACAGCACCACTGCCAAGAACATGTGGGACGCAACCTGGAAGCACTCCCAATGCTGCCCCCTGCACTACTTGGGCCCTCAGGTAGTTCTGCCCTGCAGGATAGGCCAGTGGTTCCCTCTGGGAGTGGTGGAGAAGGTGGTGATTTTATCACCCATGACAAACTGCCAGGGTTGGTGCATAAGATTGACCGCCACACTGTTGGTGCATACCTACTCTGGATGGTGACACTGGTCTGTATCACTGTACTTAATAATATAAGAAGGAGATGCAGACATTAAGCACTGCAGCCATTGGCATAGTGAGGTGGCAGTAGTGACAGCCCAGTGGCTGAGGACTCGATTCTCACTGTCACCTAGCTTACCGTTTATGGGTTCTTGATGTCCCCACCTTCACCCAACAATATTGTTCACTGACCTCTTGTGTCCTTCACCATCCATGTGTCTTGTCTTGTAAGTTGCATCAGTCTGCTTCCTCACCTACCCACTTAACTGACCCTGACATACCAACTTCCCTTCCACAAAATTCCTCTCTCTCTCTCTCCAAAAAAACAAAAAATAATGGGCACCTGTCCCCCCAAAAAAATTGTCCCATATATAGCTCGCCATTTTGAATGTCTTCATGACACATTTGATTTGGTCCAATTGGCTATGCAACATGTTTGTGTTGTGATCACCCCTCTCTCTGGAGGAGACATTACAAAGTCATATAATATTCTGCATATATGATCATTTTTAGCGTTGAAGAAATGGATAGCTATGTTTTTTCCTACCTAGCTCCTACCTATTCCTGCCCTGCTTTCACTTTGTTTTTCCCCTGCTTGCTCCCTATTTCATCACTTTATTATCTTCATCATTTCTTTTTTTTTAAGGAATTATTGCGCATTGCTGTGCATCACACATCAACATGCAGAAACAGTTATGAAAACGCAGTTAAAAGTATTAGATAAAGCTGTATTTGAACCCAGTACCATCCAGTCCGTATTACTGTATTAAGTGCATTAACACCTGCTAACTTAGAGTCAGTTAAGTATCAGGTATATGTGAGAGAATACATAACAACTATTCCACTTTAGAAATTTGGCTGGAGTTTGTGCAGTGCTTACCTATGTGCAAACAGGTGTAGCGCACATGCCTATCCACTTTTGTATTGCTAAAGTCTAACAGTTACTATTGGGTCTCTAACAGATACTGCCTACTTAACTGACTGTGTGACAACATGTGTTAATGCAGTGATAACTTCCTTTATTGATCCACGTGGTACTGGGTTTGAATACAGCTGTCTCTAATAATTTTAACTAGTTCTACAGTACAATTTGTTCTCTTTAAAACATTATTTTGATATGCTTTAAAGAAAATAAATAGGCAAGATAGGACAGTGGTGAAATGGGGAGCAAGTAGGGTGAACCTAACTAATAAAGTTCTAGTACAGTTAAAGTTGACTGCAGTTCTCTCCTAATATTTTAGTGTGATTTGTGCTTTGCTTTTGAAGTTGGACTTTTTATACCACACATCGGATTCATCTGCCTTTTTCTTGTTATTGACATTGCAATAATGATGAAAACTTAATAGTATTATATATTTAGGAAGCATATTTTTGAACCCACAACCGCTGACTACTCTCTAATACTGTACTGTTATTTTGGCCTACAGACTAAGGCATGCATAGTTTCCTTTAACAGTTGAGAGATGCATGCTCGCTGTTATTTGAGAATATGGAACTGTTGCTTTGTGTTACAGACTAAGGCATGCATAGTTTCTTTTACATTTGAGATATGCATGCTCAATTTGATAGAACTGTATTAAATACCAAATAAGCTGTCTTTACTTTTAAAGCTACAATAACAGTACTGTCCTGATGCATACATACCACATGTTTCTCACATCCTTGCCAATCTCATGATATGGGTCTTAACATTCAAAGCTCTCTTCATGGCAGCTGAAGAAACAATAAAACAGAACAGAATACCATTATGAGTACCAGTCTTGACTATATTCAGCTTTTAACTCTTACGAGTAGTCACTGTCATTGATACTTGCACATCTGTGCGGTGTCCCAAATTCCCTGATCCAACAGTTGAGGGTATCCCTCTTCCTCTTCCTGAGGTCATCAAAATGGAGTCAGCATTGATCACCAGTGTGGGGGATACCTGTAGCACTGGTCAAAGCCCTGGCAACACTATTTCATGCTTCAGATTTGTATTCTGAGCCTGAATTGTCCCTCTGAAGTAACTGTGGACCATGATGCTTAACTAAGAGTCCAACAAACACTTTGGACTCCAGGACACCCCACCTCTGAGCTGGGAAGTGCTCTCCCTCACCACAAACACCAGCCTTGACTACCAGAGATAAAGCCCAATGTAGAATGAGGTTTTCCCTTCAAATGCATTTTATATCCTGATGTTTTCCCTCAAATTCCAGTTATTGCAAACTTAATGGGTGTGTGCACAGTGTTTGAAAATAATGAGTGATGCTCACCATTACGCAAACACTGTGCGTGGGATCGCCACTTCCAGTCTTTGAACTTGCGCAAACAGTGGCCACAAAAAATTTAAATCAAGAGAACTAAAGAAAGGGGAAAAGCAAAAGCTATGCTGTCATACAATTATTGGGCAGAATCAGTGCTATATGAGCAGCCCTGGTGGTCATTGTAGCATTTTGCAGAAATATGTACACCGGAGCTGCTTGAACTTACATAGAATTGCTATCTGTGTCCACTTGCAAGCTTTCACAGCCATCAATCTTGTATGGAAATGTTATCTGCATTCACCTAACAGTTTTCATGATCAGCAACACTGCTGTAAGCCGCGAAACCTTGCTTAAGTGTACCACAACTCATTAATATGCATTGCATGATGCCACACAATGAGCAATATCGCATCCATGGTAACAGTCTATGTAGGCTCTGTGTGAAGCCTACACTGACTTTATTGAATCCTGGGGTCAGTTTATATAAGTAAGAGGTATGAGGGCTTTCTTTTTGTTGCTTGTTTTTTGCTACTTGTGATTTCCATTTTTTTTTATAGTGGCTTGTATTTTAATGGCTTTTTTTAGTGACATGAAATCAAATGATGAGAGTGTAGCACAACAGGCCTTTTTACTGCACACTCAAAAATGATGTGTTGGTAAAAATTCCAGGAGTTTCTGTGAGAAAATCTAATGTGCAGGGAAAGAGAGAGACAGACAGACAGGAAGAGAGACAAGAGGAATTCCAACCACTATACCTAGAATGACCACCATTCCTAAAATATTGACTAAGAGAAGGAAAAGCTCTTTGTGTCTCGGGGTAAGGAGCAGTGGAAAATAAGTCTCCACATTCCACCAAATAATCTGTCAGATTACCAAAAGCAGCTGCAACTGTTTTTTTATGTTAGTTTATATTTTATGCTTATTACACACACTTGAAACCATATTTAGAAAGGTTATTGAGGTGTGCACATTGTACACCTTGTCATAACCATTTCTGATTCAGATAGAGCGCTGTCATGATGTTGCAACTCAAAGACATGTAGCAACACAGTGGGTTTTGCTGTTGTGCTAAATGCTAATGAGGCATTTCAGGGGAGGGACATATGCTAAATAGCCATGTGGTTTCCCCTGGAACTGTCTCTGATAAGACATTTACATACATGAGTGATTTACTGAATTGTTCAGGTGCATAACTTAACAGAATTGCTACTGGCTGCTCCTGGATGTTCTTTTAATGTACATGGCCAAAATCTCATGTTCATCCATTGCTGTAGAGGTAATTGTCATGGAGATTAGCAGACAGAAAGAGTTGTGGTGTGTGCATGGGTGTATGTGTGGAGCTGTATCCATGAGTGTGTGTGTGTCCCTATCAGAAATGTCACAGTAGGGGGGATAGAGAGAGGGATAGGATATGTTTGTGTGTGTTTGAATGCGTGAATGTCTGTGACTGTGATCATGAGTGTGTGTGTGTGTGTGTGTGTGTGTGTGTGTGTGTGTGTGTGTGTGTGTGTGTGTGTGTGTGTGTGTGTGTGTGTGTGTGTGTGTTTGTGTGCATGGGTGTTTGGTTTAGGAGGTGTCATACTTCCACATTCCCCTAGACTAATGAGCACTTGCAACATTAGTTCGGGGAGAAGTACTAGCCACTAGGGATAATTCTTACCATCTTGCCTTGCAGGCACTCAAATAAGACTATAGTTGGGAAGGAAACACTAGACACCAGGGATAACTCTTACCATTGTGCCTAAGCAGTATTTAAATAAGACATAGGTTGGACAGAAACACTAGACACCAGGGATAACTCTTACCATTGTGCCACAGCAGCAATTAAATAAGACATAGGTTGGGCAGAAACACTAGTTACCTGGGATAACTCTTACCATTCTGCCTCAGCAGCATTTTAATAAAACATAGGTTGGGCAGAAAAACTAGACACCAGGGAAAACTCTTACCATTGTGCCTCAGCAGTATTTAAATAAGATATAGGTTGGACAGAAACACTAGACACCAGGGATAACTCTTACCATTGTGCCTCAGCAGTATTTAAATAAGACACAGGTTGGGCAGAAACACTATAGGCACTAGGGATAATTCTTATCATTGCACCTCAGCAGCATCTAAATAAGACACAAGTTGGGCAGAAACACTAGGCACCAGGGTTAACTCTTACTATTGTGCCTCAGCAGCATTTAAATAAGACATAGGTTGGACAGAAACACTAGACACCAGGGATAACTCTTATCATTGTGCTTAAGCAGCATTTAAATAAGACATAGGTTGGGCAGAAACACTAAACACCAGGGATAACTCTAACCATTGTGCCTCAGCAGCATTTTAATAAGACATAGGTTGAGCAGAAAAACTGGACACCAGGGATAACTCTTACCATTGTGCCTCAGCAGCAATTAAATAAGACAAAGGTTGGGAAGGAAACACTAGACACCAGGGATAACTCTTACCATTGTGCCTCAGCAGCATTTAAATAAGACACAGGTTGGGCAGAAACACTAGGCACCAGGGATAACTCTTACTATTGCGCCTCAGCAGCATTTAAATAAAACATAGGTTGGACAGAAACACTAGGCACCAGGGATAACTCTTATCATTGTGCCTAAGCAGCACCTAAATAAGACATAGGTTGGGCAGAAACACTAAACACAAGGGATAACTCTTACTATTGTGCCTCAGCAGCATTTAAATAAGACATAGTTTGGACAGAAACACCAGACACCAAGGATAACTCTTATCATTATGTCTAAGCAGCATTTAAATAAGACATAGGTTGGGCAGAAACACTAGACACCAGGGATAACTCTTTCTATTGTGCTTCAGCAGCAATTAAATAAGACATAAAGTGGGCAGAAACACTAGACACCAGGGATAACTCTTACCATTGTGCCTCAGCAGCATTTAAATAAGACATAGGTTGGGAAGGAAACACTAGACACCAAGGATAACTCTTACCATTGTGCCTCAGCAGCATTTAAATAAGACACAGGTTGGGCAAAAACACTAGGCACCAGGGATAACTCTTTCTATTGTGCCTCAGCAGTATTTAAATAAGACATATGTTGGGCAGAAACACTAAGCACCAGGGATAACTCTTACCATTGTGCCTCAGCAGCATTTAAATAAGACATAGGTTGGGCAGAAACACTAGGCACTAAGGATAACTCTTAGCATTGTGCCTCAGCAGCATTTAAATAAGACATAGGTTGGGCCAAAACACTAGACACCGGGGATAACTCTTACCATTGTGCCTCAACAGCATTTAAATAAGACATAGGTTGGGCAGAAACACTAGACACCAGGGATAACTCTTACCATTGTGCCTCAGCAGCATTTAAATAAGACATAGGTTGGGAAGGAAACACTAGACACCAGGGATAACTCTTACCATTGTGTCTCAGCAGCATTTAAATAAGACATAGGTTGGGCAGAAACATTAGACACCAGGGATAACCCTTACCATTGTGCCTCAACAGCATTTAAATAAGACATAGGTTGGGCAGCAACACTAAGCACCAGGGATAACACTTAGCATTGTGCCTCAGCAGCATTTAAATAAGACATAGGTTGGGAAAAATCACTAGTCACCAGGGATAACTCTTACCATTATGCCTCAGCAGCATTTTAATAAAACATAGGTTGGGCAGAAAAACTAGACACCAGGGAATACTCTTACCATTGTGCCTCAGCAGTATTTAAATAAGATATAGGTTGGACAGAAACACTAGAAACCAGGGATAACTCTTACCATTGTGCCTCAGCAGTATTTAAATAAGACACAGGTTGGGCAGAAACACTATAGGCACTAGGGATAACTCTTACCATTGCACCTCAGCAGCATTTAAATAAGACACAAGTTGGGCAGAAACACTAGGCACCAGGGATAACTCTTACTATTGTGCCTCAGCAGCATTTAAATAAGACATAGGTTGGACAGAAACACTAGACACCAGGGATAACTCTTATCATTGTGCCTAAGCAGCATTTAAATAAGACATAGGTTGGGCAGAAACACTAGACACCAGGGATAACTCTTTCTATTGTGCCTCAGCAGCATTTTAATAAGACATAGGTTAAGCAGAAAAACTAGACACCAGGGAAAACTCTTACCATTGTGCCTCAGAAGCATTTAAATAAGACATAGGTTGGGCAGAAACACTAGACACCAGGGATAACTCTTAGCATTGTGCCTCAGCAGCAATTAAATAAGACATAAGGTGGGCAGAAACACTAGACACCAGGGATAACTCTTACCATTGTGCCTCAGCAGCATTTAAATAAGACATAGGTTGGCAAGGAAACACTAGCACCAGAGATAACTATTACTATTGTGCCTCAGCAGCATTTAAATAAGACATAGGTTGGGCAGAAACACTAAACACCAGGGATAACTCTTACCATTGTACCTCAGCAGCATTTTAATAAGACATAGGTTGAGCAGAAAAACTAGACACCCAGGAAAACTCTTACCATTGTGCCTCAGCAGCATTTAAATAAGACATAGGTTGGGCAGAAACACTAGACACCAAGGATAACTCTTTCTATTGTGCCTCAGCAGCAATTAAATAAGACATAAGGTGGGCAGAAACACTAGACACCAGTGATAACTCTTACCATTGTGCCTCAGCAGCATTTAAATAAGTCATAGGTTGGGAAGGAACACTAGACACCAGGGATAACTCTTACCATTGTGCCTCAGCAGCATTTAAATAAGACACAGGTTGGGCAGAAACACTAGGCGCCAGGGATAACTCTTTCTATTGTGCCTCAGCAGCATTTAAATAAGACATAGGATGGGCAGAAACACTAGGCACCAGGGATATCTCTTACCATTGTGCCTCAGCAGCATTTAAATAAAACATAGGTTGGGCAGAAACACTAGGCACTAAGGATAACTCTTAGCATTGTGCCTCAGCAGCATTTAAATAAGACATAGGTTGGGCCAAAACACTAGAAACCGTGGATAACTCTTACCATTGTGCCTCAACAGCATTTAAATAACACATAGGCTGGGCATCAACACTAGATACCAGGGATAACTATTACCATTGTGCCTCAGCAGCATTTAAATAAGACATAGGTTGGGAAGGAAACACTAGACACCAGGGATAACTCTTACCATTGTGCCTCAGCAGCATTTAAATAAGACATAGGTTGGGCAGAAACATTAGACACCAGGGATAACCCTTACCATTGTGCCTCAGCAGCATTTAAATAAGACATAGGTTGGGCAGCAACACTAAGCACCAGGGATAACACTTACCATTGTGCCTCAGCAGCATTTAAATAAGACATAGGTTGGGAATAATCACTAGTCACCAGGGATAATTCTTACCATTATGCCTCAGCAGCATTTAAATAAGACATAGTTTGGGCAGAAACACTAGGCACCAGGGATAACTCTTACCATTGTGCCTCAGCAGCATTTAAATAAGACATAGGTTGGGTAGAAACATTAGACACCAGGGATAACTCTTACCATTGTGCCTCAGCAGCATTTAAATAAGACCTAGGTTGGGCAGAAACACTAGTTGCCAGGGATAACTCTTACCATTCTGCCTCAGCAGTATTTAAATAAGACATACGTTGGGCAGAAACAATAGACACAAGGGATAACTCTTACCATTGTGCCTCAGCCATATTTAAATAAGACACAAGTTGGGCAGAAACACTAGGCACAAGGGATAACTCTTACCATTGTGCCTGAGCAGCATTTAAATAAGACATTGGTTGGACAGAAACACTAGACACCAGGGATAACTCTTATCATTGTGCCTCAGCAGCATTTAAATAAGACATAGGTTGGGCAGAAACACTAGACATTAGGGATAACTCTTACCATTGTGCCTCAGCAGCAATTAAATAAGACATAAGGTGGGCAGAAATAATAGACACCAGGGATAACTCTTACCATTGTGCCTCAGCAGCATTTAAGTAAGACATAGGTTGGGCAGAAACACTAGGTACCAGGGATAACTCTTTCTATTGTGCCTCAGCAGCATTTAAATAAGACATAGGTTGGGCAGAAACACTAGGCACCAGGGTTAACTCTTACCATTGTGCCTCAGCAGCATTTAAATAAGACATAGGTTGGGCAGAAACACTAGGCACCAAGGATAACTCTTACCATTGTGCCTCAGCAGCATTTAAATAAAACATAGGTTGGGCAGAAACACCGGGGATAACTCTTACCATTGTGCCTCAACAGCATTTAATACCATTGTGCCTCAGCAGCATTTAAATAAAACATAGGTTGGGCAGAAACACCGGGGATAACTCTTACCATTGTGCCTCAACAGCATTTAAATAAGACATAGGTTGGGCAGCAACACTAGACACCAGGGATAACTCTTACCATTGTGCCGCAGCAGCATTTAAATAAGACATAAGTTGGAAGGAAACACTAGACACCAGGGATAACTCTTACCATTGTGCCTCAGCAGCATTTAAATAAGACATAGGTTGGGCAGAAACACTAGACACAGGGGATAACTCTTACCATTGTGCCTCAATAGCATTTAAATAAGACATAGGTTGGGCAGAAACACTAGGCACCAGGGATAACACTTACCATTGTGCCTCAGAAGCATTTAAATAAGACATAGGTTGGGCAGAATCACTAGTCACCAGGGATAACTCTTACCATTATGCCTCAGCAGCATTTAAATAAGACATAGGTTTGGCAGAAACACTAGGCACCAGTGATAACTCTTACCATTGTAACTCAGCAGCATTTAAATAAGACATAGGTTGGGCAGAAACACTAGACACCAGGGATAACTCTTACCATTGTGCCTCAGCAGCATTTAAATAAAACATAGGTTGGGCAAAGACACTAGACACCAGGGATAACTCTTACCATTGTGCCTCAGCAGCATTTAAATAAGAGTCAAGCAACACATAACCCTTCTAAACTCACACCACCAACACCCACACATAGCAACATTAAATCCACATATGTTGCCCTTAACTGTAACCTGCCCAAGCAACGAGGATCTCAGAAGCTGAAACGCAAACACCAATCACAGCAAAGTGTCACATAGCTCACAACACCAGTGTGCCACCCAGCAACAGCTGCTAAGGCAAGACAACGTACTTAACACTTTAGTCGTAGGTGACTCTATAGTCAGGCACACTGATGTCCTACTCACTAGGCTGAACAAGGAGAAAATTACAGTGAGCTGCCTGTCGGGTGCCAGAGTCCACCACATATCTCATGCACTCAAGTCACTCCACAAAAAGTACAAATATGACTCTGTCATTGTCCATGTTGGAATGAATGACTTAAGATGTACCTCTCTGAACTACATCAAAAGAGACATGGAAGAGCTCTTGGATCATGTGGCCCAGGCAGGTGTGACCCTAGCCCTCAGTAGCATCCTGCCTTCTCCCAGAATGATACCAAAATATAAGGACAAAATTATTGACTTCAACAATTGGCTAAACATCTGGTGTCATTCAAAGGGGATCCAGTATCTGTCTGCCTGGGATGACATGATCGACAGATTTGTCAGAGATTGTCACCCCTGGGTTTCAGGTTACTGGCTAAGGCTTTTACAACCCCTATAGTGCCTTTTTTAGGCAAAGTTCAAAGGACAAAACCACCACCACAACAGGTACAAGCATGCAAAATCTGAAGGTAATGCTACTCAATGCTAGAAGTCTAAACCTCAAAATGCACTCTCTCAAGGCACTCCTAAAAATGGAGAACATGGATATCTGTGCAGTAACTAAGACCTGGTTCAAGGCTCCGGAGAGCACCCCTGCAATACCAGGCTAAAACTCTTACTACACTTTTCGGCCACCAAACCAGGATCGAAACACTAAAGATGGAGAAGTGTCCATATTCACCAAGGATATTCACACCACCAGGTTAGTTGCCCAACACAATGCATCTGAAATTCTCCAGGTGCAACTAACACTAGGTAAGACTGCAATCCAAATTGTAGCTTTCTATAGATCCCCCACCATGCCCCAACATTCTCACTACACCTTTCTAAACATACTGGAAAATATTAATATACAACCAAACACCCTAATACTGGGTGATTTCAACTACCCTGCCATTAACTGGGAAACTACTCGTGTACCAACACCTTTGCCCAACGGTTTTTGGAATTCATAAATTCCAATGCCCTGGATCAACTAATTCATAGTCCCACCAGGGGTTCCAATATCCTAGACCTGGTCATTACCAACATGGGAAATCGATGCTCCACATCTATGGTCACCCCGGCGTTGGTGAGGTCAGACCATAAGCTAATCACCCTTAACATCCACATCCCACCCCCACCCCCCCAGTAAGGAAACCTCCATAAAAAACTTCTCCAAAGCCAACTTCATGCTACTCAAGTCAGAAGTTACAAACTTCATGACACCCATGCAGACAGCAACTGAAAGTTCGACTGCTGAGTCCTACACTAAGACACTGTATGAGCACATCCATTAATGAATGAATCGTGCCATCTCAAATAGAACCAAGATACTTTCCTCCAAATAAAGGAAGCCAATCTGGTGGCCCCTGCCACAAACAAACTTTACAACAAAAGGAAGAAACTGTTGCAGAAAATAGGAAAATCCCAGGATGCAAAAAACTCCCTTACCAGCCTCAGTAAGAAGGTGAGATCCCTCATAAAATCCTCCAAAGCTAGTTATGAAAATAAAATTGCCAAAGATTCCAAAGACAGCCACAAGGCATTCTATAACTATGTCAAGAATCTAAATGGCATTGCTCAGATCTGCTCTGAATTACAACAGAATGGCAATAAATATACTGATCCCAAGGATATTGCCAATATCCTGGCAGATCGATTCAGTGCCAACTTCACCCCCCTCTCACCCTCTAATTGGCCCATCTCAATACTGGAAGATTGCCACATTCCAGTAATAATGGCCACACAGGTAAAGAACGCACTCTCCAAAGCTAAGAATACAGCATCCATGGGACCAGATGACATCCCGGGCTGTGTACTACATGAACTACAAAATGAACTAGCACCTCGCCTAAGTGTCATGTTTAATTATACTCTCACCTCAGGCTTCGTACCCACTGAGTGGTGCACAGCTACAGTTATCCCACTCCACAAGGGAGGATCCACCTTGGAACCTGGGAACTACCACCCCATCAGTCTGATGAGCCTAATCTGCAAGGCCATGAAACGTATTATCATGTAACTTATAAACAAAGACATTGGCAACCTTAAAACACTGAACCCCACCCAGTTTGGGTTTGTGAAGGGCCAATCTTGTCTCCTGAACCTGATTGACTTCTTCGAATCAGTCTCCAGAGCCATGGACGAGGGTAAGGCAGTCCACACAGCCTATCTGGATCTCGCCAAGGCCTTTGACACCATCCCCCACTCTGGAATCATAGATAAACTTACAAGGCTGGGAATTAATCCCTACATCACTTGATGGGTTGCCAACTGGCTTACTGACAGAACCCACACTGTAAAAGTAGCTGACTTCAAATCTAGCTCCAGACAAGTGACAAGTGGAGTACCTCAGGGTTCAGTCCTGGGGCCTCTCTTGTTTGGCATGTACTTCTCTGAAGCACAGGCCAACACTAAGGGACTCTGATTAACAAAGTTCGCAGATGACTGCAAACTGGGAGCCATTATTGAATCCCCAAATGATGTGGATACTCTACAAAAGGGCCTTACAGAAACAGATGCTTGGTGCCAGAGCCATGGGCTCAAGCTCAATGCCAAGAAGTGTATAGTTATCCCCTTTGGGAAAAAACATGTACCCTTGAATTACCGCATAGGTGGCAGTACACTAAACACCGAAAGTGCGATAAGAGACCTAGGGACACAGGTGGACAGTTGTCTTACCTTCAATAACCACATTGCCACAACAGTCAGAAAATCCTTCTATGTGTCACACCTCATCACTAAGGGCTTTTCATCCAGAAAAAAGGAGGTCATTATCCCACTGTACTCATCCCTCATTAGACCCATTATAGAATAAAATGCCCCATTTGTTATGTACCTCTCAAAACATCTGCAACAACTGGAAAGGCCGCAAAATACCTCACTAAAAGAATCACAGGCCTAAAGCAGATGCCCTATGCTGACCGTCTTACAAAATTCCAGCTATACTCTGTCACATATCATCTACTCTAAGGTGATCACTGCTTAACATACAAGGCCACGTCAGTCCCAGAGTTGCTGGACAAGCTACACTTAAAGAAATCCCAATCCATTAGAACCACATGCTCCAGCGATCTAAACTTTGTCATGACAATAAACAAAACATGCTGGAGGGATAGGTTCCTGAACCAGAGACTCCCCAAACTCTGGAATGGACTGCCCATACATGTCAAGCAGAGTGCCTCTTTGGCCCTCTTCAAAAGTAACCTTGATGAATACATGGGAGAAAGGAAATGTACCCCGGGGATCACGTCAGCCCTGCTAGTGTGGGAAGAAAAAGCCAAAGGATTGTTATGGCTAGGCTTGTAAAGGCCCTAACGACGATAGCCTAGTACCAACCTATGAACCTATGAACATAGGTTGAGCAGAAACACTAGACACCAGGGATAACTCTTACCATTGTGCCTCAGCAGCATTTAAATAAGACATAGATTGGGTAGAAACACTAGGCACCAGGGATAACTCTTACCATTGTGCCTCAGCAGCATTTAAATAAGACATAGGTTGGCCAGAAAAAATAGGCACCAGGGATAACTCTTACCACTGTGCCTCAGCAGCATTTAAATAAGACATAGGATGGGCAGAAACACTAGACACCAGGAATAATTCTTACCATTGTGCCTCAGCAGCATTTAAATAAGACATAGGTTAGGAAACACTAGACACCAGGGATAACTCTTACATTGTGCCTCAACAGCATTTAAATAAGACATAGGAAGGGCAGAAATACTAGACACCAGGAATAACTCTACCCAATGTGCCTCAGCAGCATTTAAATAAGACATAGGTTGGGCAGAAACACTAGACACTAGGGATAACTCTTGCCATTCTGCCTCAGCAGCATTTAAATAAGACATAGGGTGGGAAGAAACACTAGACAACAAAGATAAGTCTTATCATTGTGCCTCAGCAGCATTTAAATAAGACATAGGTTGGGCAGAAACACTACACACCAGGGATAACTCTTACCATTGTGCCTCAGCAGCATTTAAATAAGACATAGGTTGGACAGAAACACTACACACCAGGGATAACTCTTACCATTGTGCCTCAGCAGCATTTAAATAAGACATAGGTTGGGCAGAAACACTAGATAGGAATAACTCTTACCATTGTGTCTCACCAGCATTTAAATAAGGCGTAGGTTGGGCAGAAACAATAGGCACTAGGGATAACTCTTACCATTGTGCATCAGCAGCATTTAAATAAGACATAAGTGTGGCAGAAAAACTAGACACCAGGAATAACTTTTACCATTGTGCCTCAGCAGCATTTAAATAAGACACAGTTTGGGCCGAAACACTAGATACCAGGGATAACGCATACCATTGTGTCTCAGCAGCATTTAAATAAGACGTAGGAAGGGCAGAAACAATAGGCACCAGGGATAACTCTTACCATTGTGCCTCAGCAGCATTTAAATAAGACATAGATTGGGTAGAAACACTAGGCACATGGTATAACATTTAAAATTATGCCTCAGCAGCATTTAAATAAGACTTAGGTTGCGCAGAAACACTAGGCAACAGGGATAACTCTTACCATTTTGCCTCAGCAGCATTTAAATAAGACACAGGTTGTGCAGGAGCACAAGGAACCAGGGATAACTCTTACCATTGTGCCTCAGCAACATTTAAATAAGACACAGGTTGGGCAGAAACACTAGACAAAAGGGATAACTCTTACCATTGTACTTCAGCAGCATTAAAATAAGACATAGGGTGGACAGAAACCCTAGACACCAGGGATAACTCTTAGCATTGTGCATCAGCAGCATTTAAATAAGACATAGGTTGGGCAGAAATACTAGACATCAGGGATAACTCTTACCATTGTGCCTCAGCAGTATTTAAATAAGACATAGGATGGGCAGAAACACTAGACACCAGGGATAACTCTTACCATTGTGCCTCAGCAGCATTTAAATAAGACACAGGATGGACAGAAACAATAGACACCAGAGATAACTCTTACCATTGTGCCTCAGCAGCATTTAAATAAGACATACATTGGGCAGAAACACTAGACACCAAGGATAACTGTTACCATTGTGCCTCAGCAGCATTTAAATAAGACATAGGGTGGGCAGAAACAATAGGCACCAGTGATGACTCTTACCATTGTGCCTCAGCAGCATTTAAATAAGACATAGGGTGGGCAGAAACAATAGGCACCAGTGATGACTCTTACCATTGTGCCTCAGCAGTATTTAAATAAGACATAGGTTGGGCAAAAACACTAAACACCAGGGATAACTTTTACCATTGTGCCTCAGCAGCATTTAAATAAGACATAGGCTGGGCAGAAACACTAGGCAACATGGATAACTCTTACCATTGTGCCTCAGCAGCATTTAAATAAGACACAGGTTGGGCAGGACACTAGGAACCAGGGATAACTCTTACCATTGTGCGTCAGCAACATTTAAATAAGACACAGGTTGGGCAGAAACACTAGACACCAGGGATAACTCTTACCATTGTACTTCAGCAGCATTAAAATAAGACATAGGTTGGACAGAAACACTAGACACCAGGGATAACTCTTACCATTGTGCATCAGCAGCATTTAAATAAGACATAAGTGGGGCAGAAACACTAGACACCAGGGATAACTCTTACCATTGTGCCTCAGCAGCATTTAAATAAGACATAGGTTGGGCAGAAACACTAGACATCAGGGATAACTCTTACTATTGTGCCTCAGCAGTATTTAAATAAGACATAGGATGGACAGAAACACTAGACACCAGGGATAACTCTTACCATTGTGCCTCAGCAGCATTTAAATAAGACACAGGTTGGGCAGAAACATTAGACACCAGGGATAACTCTTATCATTGTGCCTCAGCAGCATTTAAATAAGACATAAGTTGGGCAGAAACACTAGACACCAAGGATAATTATTACCATTGTGCCTCAGCAGCATTTAAATAAGACATAGGTTGGGCAGAAACACTAGGCACCAGTGACAACTCTTACCAATGTGCCTCAGCAGCATTTAAATAAGACATAGGTTGTGCAGAAACACTAGACACCAGAGATAAATCATACCATTGTGCCTCAGCAGCATTTAAATAAAACATAGGTTGCACAGAAACACTAGACAGTAGCAATAACTCTTACCATTGTGCCTTAGAAAGCATTTAAATAACACATAGGTTGGGAAGAAACAATAGACACCAGGGATAACTTTTACTATTGTGCCTCAGCAGCATCTGAAAAGACATAGGTTGGGAAGAAACACTAGACACCAGGGATATCTTTTACCATTGTGCCTCAGCAGCATTTAAAAAAGACATAGGTTGGGAAGAAACACCAGACACCAGGGATAAAAGACATAGGTTGGGCAGAAAAACTAGGCACCAGTGATAACTCTTACCATTGCGCCACAGCAGCATTTAAATAAGACATTGGTTGGGCAGAAAAACTAGGCACCAGGGATAACTCTTACCGTTGTGCCTCAGCAGCATTTAAATAAGACATAGGTTGGGCAGAAACACTAGACACCAGGGATAACTCTTACCATTGTGCCTCAGCAGCATTTAAATAAGACATAGGTTGGGAAACACTAGACACCAGGGATAACTCTTACATTGTGCCTCAACAGCATTTAAATAAGACATAGGAAGGACAGAAATACTAGACACCAGGGACAACTCTACCCATTGTGCCTCAGCAGCATTTAAATAAGACATAGGTTAGGCAGAAACACTAGGCACTAGGGATAAATCTTACCATTCTGCCTTAGAAACATTTAAATAAGACATAGGTTGGGAAGAAGCACTAGACAGCAAAGATAACTCTTATCATTGTGCCTCAGCAGTATTTAAATAAGACATAGGTTGGGCAGAAACACTACACACCAGGGATAACTCTTACCATTGTGCCTTAGCAGCATTTAAATAAGACATAGGTTGGGCAGAAACACTAGATAGGAATAACTTTTAGCATTGTGTCTCACCAGCATTTAAATAAGATGTAGGTTGGGCAGAAAGAATAGGCAATAGGGATAACTCTTATCATTGTGCCTCAACAGCATTTAAATAAGACTTAGGTTGGGAAGAATCACTACACATCAGGAATAACTCTTACCATTGTGCTTCAGCAGCATTTAAATAAGATAGGTTGGCAGAAACACTAGGCACCATGTATAACTTTTACCATTGTGCCTCAGCAGCATTTAAATAAGACATAGGTTGGCAGAAACACTAGACTCCAGGGATAACTCTTAACATTGTGCTTCAGCAGCATTTAATAAGACACAGTTTGGGCCGAAACACTAGAAACCAGGGATATTGCTTACCATTGTATCTCAGCAGCATTTAAATAAGACGTAGGTCGGGCAGAAACAATAGGCACCAGGGATAACTCTTACCATTGTGCCTCAGCAGCATTTAAATAAGACATAGGTTGGGCAGAAACACAAGGCACATGGTATATCTTTTACCATTGTGTCTCAGCAGCATTTAAATAAGACATAGGTTGGGCAGAAACACTGGGCAACAGGGATAACTCTTACCATTGTACCTCAGCAGCATTTAAATAAGACACAGGTTTGGTGGAGCACTTGTAACCAGGGATAACTCTTACCATTGTGCCTCAGCAACATTTAAATAAGACACAGGTTGGGCAGAAATAGTAGACACCAGGCATAACTCTTACCATTGTACTTCAGCAGCATTAAAATAAGACATAGGTTGGACAGAAACACTAGACACCAGGGATAACTTTACCATTGCACCTCAGCAGCATTTAAATAAGGAATAGGTTGGGCAGAAACACTAGACATCAGGAATAACTTTTACTGTTGTGCCTCAGCAGCATTTAAATAAGACACAGGGTGGGCAGGAGCACTAGAAACCAGGGATAACTCTTACCATTGTGCCTCAGCAACATTTAAATAAGACACAGGTTGGGCAGAAACCCTAGACACCAGCAATACCTCTTACCATTGTGCTTCAGCAGCATTTAAATTTGACATAGGTTGTGCAGAAACACTAGACACCAGGGATAACTCTTACCATTGTGCATCAGCAGCATTTAAATAAGGCATAGGTTGGGTATCAACACTGGACACCAAGGATAACTCTTACCATTTTGCCTCAGCAGCATCTAAATAAGACATAGGTTGGACAGAAACATTAGACAACAGGGATAACTCTTACCATTGTGCATCAGCAACATTTAAATAAGACATAGGTTGGGCAGAAACACTAGGCACCAGGGATATCTCTTAATGTTTTGCCTCAGCAGCATTTAAATAAGGCATAGGTTGGGCATCAACACTGGACACCAAGGATAACTCTTACCATTTTGCCTCTGCAGCATCTAAATAAGACATAGGTTGGACAGAAACATTAGACAACAGGGATAACTCTTACCATTGTGCCTCAGAAGCATCTAAATAAGACATAGGTTGGGCAGAAACATTAGACAACAGGGATAACTTACCATTGTGCCTCAGCAGCATTTAAATAAGACATAGGTTGGCAGAAACACTAGGCACCAGGGATATCTCTTACTGTTGTGCCTTAGCAGCATTTAAATAAGACATAGGTTTGGCAGACACAATAGACAGCTGGCATAACTCTTTCCTTTGTGGCTCAGCAGCATTTAAATAAGACCAGTTATTTTACATTAAGAAGGTTCGTGGTCTGCACTCTTGTGGGAGGAGAGGCTGGACTCTGCCCTTCTGAGCTGGGAATTTCTGGTTAAAGGCTTATAGTGCCTGCATATTTGAACTGCTTCTTACTGAAATTGGTACACCTTGTTTGCTGTAGCATAGACTAGATCCAGGCCTGCTGAATCTAGCTTTGTTTGTATAACTTGAGCACTAATCCAGGCATTCTTTAAAGTATTCAGTTGTATTTATTACTGCCTGGTAGTAACTTGATTAAAGTGTAGCTATCATTCTAAGTCTTTTGTATTAAGCACTTAGGCTTCAGACCAGTTGTTTTACATTAGGAAGGTTTGTGGCCTGCACTGTGGGGGCAGGACAGGTAGTCTACATCCTTCTAGGTTGGGAACTGCTGATTGAGGGCTCAGTGTCTGTTATTCTAAAAGTGTATTAGTTCTGGTTTATGCACTTGGGCTTCAGGCCAGTTATTTTACATTAAGAAGATTTGTGGTCTGCACTCTTGTGGGAGGAGAGGCTGGACTCTGCCCTTCTGAGCTGGGAATTTCTGGTTAAAGGCTTATAGTGCCTGCATATTTGAACTGCTTCTTACTGAAATTGGTACACCTTGTTTGCTGTAGCATAGACTAGATCCAGGCCTGCTGAATCTAGCTTTGTTTGTATAACTTGAGCACTAATCCAGGCATTCTTTAAAGTATTCAATTGTATTTATTACTGCCTGGTAGTAACTTGATTAAAGTGTAGCTATCATTCTAAGTCTTTTGGATTAAGCACTTAGGCTTCAGACCAGTTGTTTTACATTAGGAAGGTTTGTGGCCTGCACTGTGGGGGCAGGACAGGTAGTCTACATCCTTCTAGGTTGGGAACTGCTGATTGAGGGCTCAGTGTCTGTTATTCTAAATGTGTATTAGTTCTGGTTTATGCACTTGGGCTTCAGGCCAGTTATTTTACATTAAGAAGATTTGTGGTCTGCACTCTTGTGGGAGGAGAGGCTGGACTCTGCCCTTCTGAGCTGGGAATTCCTGGTTAAAGGCTTATAGGGCCTGCATATTTGAACTGTTTCTTACTGAAATTTGGTACACCTTGTTTGCTGTAGAATAGACTAGATCCAGGCCTGCTGAATCTAGCTTTGTTTGTATGCTTGGTGTTTGTTTGCTTGTTATTTCCCTGAAATGCTAATTCCACCTAAAACGCGGCTTTTCAGTGCTTCTGTTGATCCCTAGTGATATATGCATTGCTTACTGTACTTATTTCCTTGTTTCACTTGAAAGAAAGTTACTGTTTGTCGTTTTTACATTTAAGTTACCTGTAACACATTGCATTTAAGTTACCTGGCACTTGCTCACTAAAGCAATTATATAAGTCAGCACTAAAAAGTTAAAAGCACTACACCCTCACAAACTCCCCTTGAGTACCTTGTTCCCCATTGGCCCTTTTTTTCAATTATAAAGGAATTCCCTATACTATTCTAGCATGTCCAAATGTCAGTTGTCAATCTCCTCTCCGGTCCAGCTGGTGAATCTGTTAATCTTGAGGCAATGTTACAACTGCCTCATGTACACAGACAACCCTCTCCTCCTCCCAACAAATTCCAACACATGTGAGAGATGCAACCATATAGCCAAACTGGAGGCTAAACTCTCTCAACTCAGTAGTGACGTAACTAGTCAGGAGAAGAAGGAAACCACACTCACTATGATTCCAGTCTCACATAGACCTACCACGACAGCAAACCAAACACATAAACACACAAAGACATACTCGGAGGCTCTAAATAAAAATATGCCTAAGCAGCAGAGACCTCCAAAGCAGACACCCAAGCAACTGCTACCCCAAAACAAAACACGTGCAACACATAGCTCACAAAGCCAGTGTGCCAAACAGTCACAGCCCTTAAGGCTAAACAACACACCTGATACACTTGTAATAGGTGACTCTATAATCAGGCACACTGACATCCTGCTCACCAGGCTGAGCAAGGAGAAGGTCATGGTGAGCTGCCTGTCGGGCGCTAGGATCCGCCACATAACACAAGCACTCAGGTCACTCCAAGGCAAGTACAAATATGACTCTGTCATTGTCCATGCTGGTGTGAATGACCTGAGACGTACCTCCCTGGACTACATGAAAAGAGACATAGAGGGGCTCTCTGAGCATGTAGCCCAGGCCGGTATGACCCTGACCTTGAGTAGCATCTTACCCTCACCAAGAATGATGCCACAATATGAAGACAAGATGATCAATTTCAACAATTGGCTTAAGTATCGGTGTCATTCAAAGGGGATCCAATGCCTGTCAGCCTGGGATGACATGCTCGACAAGCCACGATGCTTCGGTAGGGATGTCTTGCACCTGTCACCCCTGGGCTTTCGGATATTGGCAAAGGCTCTTGCTTCCCCCATAGTGCCTGTTTTAGGCAAGGCTCAAAAGACAAACCCACCTCCATAGGTATCACAAGGGATAAGAAACTAAGAGTAATGCTACTCAACGCCAGAAGTCTAAACCTCAAGATGCATGCACTCGAAACTCTCCTTAGTATGGAGAACATCAATATCTGTGCAGTAACAGAAACCTGTTTCAAGGCTCCCGAGATCACCCCAGTACTACCAGGTTATACCTCATACCATGCTTTTTGGCCCCAAAACTTGGACCGAACCACAAAAGGAGGGGGAGTATCAATATTCGTCAAAGATACCCACACCTCCAGGTTGGTGGCACAGCACAAAGCATCAGAGACTATCCATGTGCAACTAACAGTGGGTAAAACTGCCTTCCAGTTTATAGCCTGCTACAGACCACCCTCCCAAACCCAGGAACTCCACTCGGCCTTCCTGTGAACACTGGAAAATATGAAGGTCTCTCCAAACACTATTATATTGGGCGACTTCAACTACCCTTACATAGACTGGGAGAATTACTCTAGCTCCAACACCCTAGCCCAAAGATTCCTAGAATTTATAAACTCAAATGCTATGGAACAACTTGTTACCACTCCCACAAGAGGGGAAAACATACTGGACCTGATCATCACCAACATGGGGACTCTATGCTCCAGACCAGAAGTGTATCCCTCACTGGTAAGATCAGACCATAAACTAATCTCACTGGATATTCACATCCCGACCCCACCCGCTGCCCAGAAAACCACAGTGAAAAACTTCTTTAAAGCAAATTTCACATTCCTCAAAACCGAGGTGGAATCCTTCAAAGCCCCCGAGCCTTTGGAAAATACGGCCCAGACTGCAGAATCCTTCATAAACGCATTCTATGAACACCTTCAGGAATGCATGGATCATGCAATCCCAAATAAAACCAAGACCCAATCCTCCAAAGGCAGACATCCTGTCTGGTGGACCCCAGCCATAAACAAACTATACAATAGAAGGAGGAAGCTACTACATGATAGTGCAAAATCCCAAAAAAGGAAGGCATCTCTGATCAGTATTAGCAAAAAACTACGGGCACTCATAAAATCGTCTAAGACCAGCTTCGAGAGAAAAATTGCACAGGACACTAAGGATAATCACAAGGCTTTCTTTAGTTGTGTTAGGAACCTGGGTAGGAATTCCCAGATATGCTCAGAATTAGTCCAAAATGACAAAAAATACATCGAACCCACAGACATTGCCAACATCCTAGCTGACAGGTTCAGTGCAAACTTCTCCCTCCCCACCAAAAGGGCAAATATCTATCCCAGCAGAGTGCTGCCCCCCTGACATCTCAGATGCTCAGGTAAGAGCCGCCCTCTCCAAAGCAAAAAACACAGCATCAATGGGACCAGACGGTGTCCCGGGCTGCGTCCTACATGAACTCTAAGAAGAGCTAAACCCAAACATAAAACTACTGTTCAATCTCAGCCTTACTACAGGATATGTACCCAAAGAGTGGTGTACAGCAACAGTGGTCCCTCTCCACAAAGGTGGTGCCTCAACGGATCCTAGAAACTATCACCCCATAAGCCTGACTAGCTTGGTCTGCAAAGCTATGGAAAGGATCATCATGGACCTCATAAATAAAGATATTGGGTACCTACAGACACTGGATCCTACCCAGTTCGGCTTTGTTAAGGGCAAATCCTGCCTCTTAAACCTGGCTGATTTCTTTGAAACAGTCACCAAGGCCATTGACGAGGGGAAGGTGGTCCACACAGCCTACCTGGACCTCGCAAAAGCTTTCGATACAATACCCCACTCGGGCATTATAGATAAGCTCACCAGCTTAAATATAAACCCCTATGTCACTAGATGGGTTGCAAACTGGCTCAAGGACAGAACCCACATGGTTAGAATTGCTGGAGCAATGTCAGACTCCAAACCAGTTACAAGTGGCATCCCACAAGGCTCAGTCCTGGGACCTTTCTTGTTCGGTATATATTTCTCGGAGGTACAGGCCAACACGGAAGGACTGTGGCTGACCAAGTTCACAGATGACTGCAAACTGGGCACCATAATCGACTCTCCAGCTGACACAAGTATCCTCCAAAAGGGCCTCATAGAAACAGACAACTGGTGCCAGAGCCATGACCTCAAGCTAAATGCCAGAAAGTGTATAGTCATCCCCTTTGGCAAAAACAAAGTGCCCACAAATTACCACATAGGTGGTAATCCATTAAGTACAGAAAAAGTGATTAGGGATTGATAGCAATCTCTCATTTGACAACCACGTGGCCAAAGCGGTTAGAAAAACATTTTATATAGCCCACCTAATCATGAAGGGATTCACATCTAGATCAGGGGAGGTCATCGTGCCCCTTTACTCATCCCTCATCAGGCCCATAATTGAGTACAATGCCCCTTTTGGGATGTACCTTACCAGACACCTGCAGCAACTGGAAAGACCCCAAAAGTACCTCACCAAGAGGATCGAAGGGGTCAAACAGATGCCATATGCTGCCTGGTTAAAGAAACTCCAGCTCTACTCAGTGGCATACCGCCTGCTCAGAGGAAATTTGTGCCTGACGTATAAAGCCATGTCCATCCCAGAATTAATGGACATGCTGCACCTCAGAAAATCCAAATCCCATCGAGCTACGTGCTCGAGAGACTTGAACCTCAGCACTGAAATAAATAGGACATGCTGGAGGGACAGATTCATAACCCAGAGGCTCCCTTCACTCTGGAATAAAATTCCAGTCCAGGTTAGGCAGAGTCCCTCATTGACTCTCTTCAAGAGGAATCTTGATGAATGGATGGGAGATCGTAAGTTTACCCCGGGTATCACTTCTGTGTCACTGTTAGACAGAGGCACAGCATACTAACCTCGAAAAAGGGCATAGCAAAATTAATTTAAAATAGGTGGCGAAAGCCAAACACACTCTGGCTAGGCTTATAAATGCCCTAGGGCAGATAGCCTAGTATGAACCTATGAACCTATGAACATAGGTTTGGCAGAAACACTAGACACCAGTGATAACTCTTACCATTGTGCCTCAGCAGCATTTAAAGAAGACAAAGGTTGGGCAGAAACACTAGGCATCAGGGATAACTCTTACCATTGTGCCTCAGCAGTATTTAAATAAGACATTGGTTGGGCAGAAACACTAGGCACCAGGGATAATTCTTACCATTGTGCCTCAGCAGCATTTAAATAAGCATAGCTTGGGCAGAAACACTAGACACCAGGGATAACTCTTGCCATTCTGCCTCAGCAGCATTTAAATAAGACATAGGTTGGGCAGAAACACTAGACACAAGGGATTACTCTTAGCATTTTGCCTCAGCAGCATTTAAATAAGACATAGGTTTGGCAGAAACACTAGACACCATTGTTAACTCTTACCATTGTGCCTCAGCAGCATTTAAATAAGGCATACGTTTGGACAGAAACACTAGACACCAGGGATTGCTTTTACCAATGTGCCTCAGCAACTTTTAAATAAGACATAGGTTGGGCAGAAACACTAGACACCAAGGATAACTCTTAACATTGTGCCTCAGCAGCATTTAAATAAGACTTAGGTTGGGCAGAAACACTAGGCACCAGGAATATCTCTTACCATTGTGCTTCAGCAGCATTTAAATAAGACATAGGTTGGGTGGAAACACTAGGTGCCAGGGATAACTCTTACTATTGTGCCTCAGCAGCATTTAAATAAGACATAGTTTGGACAGAAACTCTAGACACCAGGGATAACTCTTACCATTGTGCCTCAGCAGCATTTAAATAAGACATAGGTTGGGCAGAAACACTAGACACCAGGGATAACTCTTACCATTGTGCCTCAGCAGCATTTGAATAAGACATAGGTTGGGTAGAAACACTAGACACCAGGGATAACTCTTACCATTGTGCCTCGGCAGCATTTAAATAAGACATAGGTTCGGCAGAAACACTAGACACCAGGGATAACTCTTACCATTGTGCCTCAGCAGCAATTAAATAAGACAAGGGTTGGGCAGAAACTCTAGACACCAGGGATAACTCTTAGCAGGGGGGAACACTAGTCACCCGAGAGACTCTTCAAAGAATGCCTTAAAGGCAGTTAAAAAGACAGTTTGGGTCAGGGGATCACTAGATACCAGGGAGACTCTGAATAGCATGCCTTTTAGGCAATAAAAATATTCAGTCTCACCATTCTCTCAACTACCACAGAAAACACTAATCTTAAGCCACAACATAACACTAGGAAAAATCACAAAATATTACCTAAGTCTATTAAACAAAATGCTGCCTCCAACATGAAAGAGAGGGAAAGTTTCAAAACCTGCGTCCTTTGCACAGGAAACAGAATGAAATAATTAACTTATCTGTTATTGCAGCTCTGGCCTTTTTACACAATCAGAAGTATGACGCTCTAATGACAGGCATGATTCAGTTCTTGCAACAGTCCATGAGTCATGAGGGACAGTGGAGGCAGGTTTCATTAAAAAGATGAAAGGCACACTAGATAACATCAGGGAAATTATTTAATTACTACAGGGACTCTCTTAAAACGTTAATAGAGCAACAGCTGTAGCATAAAGTGTAATACCTGGCATTATTAACTGACTGTAAGCATATGTGATTTACAATGGCAGGGACAGAAATAGAATAAGGAATATCTGAGACATTATATCACAATTTTTGGACAGGTAAGAAGTGTGTGTGTGTGTGTGTGTGTGTGTGTGTGTGTGTGTGTGTGTGTGTGTGTGTGTGTGTGTGTGTGTGTGTGTGTGTGTGCATTTGAATTTTATACATGAGTGTGAGAGTATGAATGAAGGAGGGTGCCTGGACCACCATAATGCATTGGCCACTAGTGTTGACTGCCATAGGAAAGTGCTGATCTGCATTCATTTTAGTTAACGACAATTCACAGACATGCAAGTTAGCTGATAATGAGGGCTTTCGTCATTGGTGCTAATGTGTCTCTGAATCACAAACTACTGCATTGCAGAAACAAGATATTTTTACTACAGCTCTTACCATGAACATTTGGGCTCTTTCTAAATTCCCAAGTTGGTTTCCTCATTTAAATTAAAGTAATTTAATTAACAGTGCCATGCCAGTGTTAATAGTGTCAGTGACTCAAAAGGTGGCACACTTTTCACTGATTTTAGATGGTTAAATGACTGTGGTTTCCATTCTCACTGCAAATGACAAGATTTCATTTTTAAATACTGACACTACAGTGTTCATTAGTGGAATGTGTGCTTAACTCCTGTACCATCCTTTGAACAAAGAGTTAAAATGAGTTCCAGCTGCCTGCACTGGTAGTAGCTCAGGTGATTAGGAAACTTTATGTTTACTAGCTGTGTAAAACTAAAATGTAAAACTATAATGTAGTTAATCACAGTAGCAATCAAAACACAGCAGGGCGATTCTACAAATCAGGAGATCATCTTGAGGCTATAATGAAAATTAATTCAAAAGAATAATAATTGCCTTAAGAATAAATGTAAAGCTGGCCAGATCACAGTAAATGACTACTGAGTATTGATGATGATGATACAGGAGTGAAAGTAGAACAGATGTGTAGCAATATGGGAGAAAGAGCAGAGAGTAGAAGTGTAAATACTGTATAGATGCTCACAGAGGATTCCCACCTAAGGACAGTAAAGCTAAAAGACACATGATAGGGATAATGCATATACAGGGTCTATATTAGAACACCGAACTTTCAAAATTTCGAGTGTTCTAATATCGAACCCTATTAATTGAAAATTTAAAACATCAAACATACAGAACAGCAAATTATTTCCTAGGGAAAAAATTTGCTGTTCCAAAACACATACACACAACACAAGCACGCCAAACAAACAGCAATCCACACACATACACCTAAACTCTTACACCTAACCCTACACTAAACTATACATACACCACTAACTATCCACTTACCTTAACCCAAACCCTAACCCTAAGGTCTGTCACTATCGCACAGTCACCTCACCCGCTCCCTAACACTAGCTCACCTACCCCGCCCTAACCCTCACGTATACACAATCGCACACTAACCTGACCTGCGCCCTAACCCTAACTCACCTAACCCGCCCTAACCCTCACATCCACACAATCGCACACTTACCTGAACCCGACCCGTAACATTCCACCACAGTGCTGAAAATACCGAAGCAACAGAAATGGACAACCAAATTCTTTCCCTAGGAAAAAATGTGGTTTTCTGTTTCTTCGATATTTTCAGCATTTGCTGAAAATGGGTCGATATTAGAACACTCGAAATTTTGAAAGTTCGGTGTTCTAATATAGACCCGCATATACATGTAAAATCACTGGCTCAGTGCTATGGTATTCAGTGCAGTGGCATGGAGATTAGAAAAGGAATAGCATTTAAAGGTTCATAGGTTCATATGCACTTACTAGGCTATTGCTCCATGAGAACTTTCAGAAGCCTAGCCATACATTCTCATGATGTTTTTGGCCCTTATATTTTAATAATGAATAATCCAGAGTTGAGCAGAACATTTACATATTTCCCCTTTTTATGAGGGACAAGGATGCTAATCCAAGGATGAATGTGTGGTTACCCCTCTATTCATCCAGATTACATCTAAATAGTGTAATAGAAGTGTAACATCACCCCTCAGGGCCAGAAATCAAGGTGCCTGATTCCTTACCTCTGACACTGGAGAGAGACGTTCACTTGGAACGACAATAGATACACACAGTATTTCCAGATGCAGCTCTCTGCATCAAGCAAAATTTCCCTTAAGAGCACACAGGGAACACACTCAGTCTGGGGTCTGGATTTCTCTCTCTCTTTCTCAGTCTCTCCTGAGTCCTAGTGAGACTCCTCACTGGCACAGCTGTAGAGCTGAGTCCTCAGCTGAGTGTCCAAGCCAAGTTCTCCAGCACCGTCTCTGTGAAACCAGTGATTCATGTCCCTGCTCCAAGCAGCTGACATACACACTCTTGAAGATTTGATTTTCACACACACACACACATGCGCGCGCACACACACACACACACACACACACACACACACACACACACACACACACACACACACACACACACACACTCCTGGGAAAGGCTGGCACAGATTTACTAACTATGTCCCCTTCTACCCAGACTATAAGGTAGTTACACTGCCACAAGACACTCCAAAGCCATGTACTCTAAGGCTCTTACAAGGATGCCCAATTAGACTGAGTGAAATTAATATTAATACCAATGGTACTGTTTGACCAATGCAGTAATTTTTTCAGGAGTGGTCACAAGTCACCAAATAAATATAAGTACTCTCAAAGGTTAAAATATCCTCTAAAGGACCAGCCATAATGAAAAGTTTAAATATATTTAATAATAAATAATAAAAGAACAACACCAGATGTTCAGTGACAGGAAATATTAAAATAACACAGAAGAATAGATTCACACAGATAAAGAAAACAGTACTTAACTAATCTCAATATATTTTTCTGACTGATCTAAAGAATTACTATTCCCTGGTCACTTACTAGAGCAAGGCAAGATGAAGTAGGTGAGGGATCCTTCTATGTCAGGTTTCAAAAACAGAGTGCTCTGAGACTTAAGTCTCATCTAGTATTAAAACATCAGTTTTGCCCTGGATTACAGAATGACATCATATACATCTGGTCATCTGACTTATGGTTCCCATACAATCCCCTTTCCTAGCAACTGATCCAGAATCTCACACATATGTGTCAATAATACACACAAATAGAGCTTTGCTAAGATTGGTTGCAGCTTCTGGAAGTCATAAAACAATTTCTAACGTCTTCCCTTCCAGAGTAGCAATTAGGTCATAGGATCATAGGATCACAGAAGATTACTAGGCTATTGGTCCTGATTGCCCTTATAAGCCTAGTCAACGGTTTAGCCCATGTTTAGATAAGTCAGCACCCGATGCCCTGTCCAGCAGATACATGGGTGGAATCCCAGGGTTATATTTTCTGTTTCCCATCCAGTTACCCAGGTTGTGCTTAAAAAGGGTTAAAGAGGTACTCTGCTTGACTTGGAGAGGGAATCTATTCCATAGATGGGGGAGTCTCTGGGACACAAATCTGTCCCATCATCAAGTCCTATTGATGTCGCAGACCAGGTTGAGGCCAAGCATATGAGTTACTTGAGTGAAGCTTGACTTGCAGATATGCAGCAGTCCCATCAAGGTGGGGTCTGTGATCGCCTTCTATGCTAGACAGAGGTCACCTCTCAGGAGTCTGTATGAAACTGAGTAGAGGGATACAGGTTTTTATCCTATTTGTGCATGGTAGATGTTGGAGGCCCTTGATTCTCCTGGTGAAGAACCTCTGCGGTCTCTCCAGCTGCTGCATGTGCTTTGCAAGGTACATGCCAAAAGTGGCATTGTACTCAATAATGGGCCTTATAAAGGACTGCTTGAGATGGCTTTTTCTATTTTGACTAGGTGTGGTCTATCAGTGAGCCAGTTTGCTACCCATCTGGTAACATATGGATTGATGCCTACTTGAGAGAGTTTATCTATTATGCCCGAGTGGGGAATTGTGTCAAAGAATAGTTTCAAAGTCTTCGGCTAGGTCAAGGTAGGCGATGTGCACTGTCTTCCCCTTGTCCATGGTTTTGGTGACTGTCTCAAAGAAGTCGATCAAATTTAGCAGACATGACCTCCCCTTGATGAAGCCAAACTGTGTGGGATTGAGTGGAGTTTGCCAATGTCCTTGTTAATGAGGTCCATGATAATCCATTCCATGGCCTTGCAGATCAGGCTAGTGAGGCTGATGGGTCTATAATTTCCCAGATTGGTGGATGCTCAACCTTTTTGTAAAGGGATGACAGTGGCTGTCCTCCACTCAGCTGGGATGAAGCCAGTATTCAGGCTTTGGTTGAATAGGGCGCCTAATGGTGCTGCAAGTTCCTGTCTGAGTTTATGTAGGATGCAGCCTGGTATGTTATCGGGTCTCACGGAGGCTGTATTTTTTGCCTTTGAGAGAGCAGTGATGTCCTGTTCCCTGCTAAAGACAATACAGAAGGATTTCTAGCACTTGTTTTCCCCAGACATTTTGTCTCTGGCAGCAATCAAAACTGTAAGATACAATCTTTATGGCCTAAATTAAGTAATTTAATTTCACACTATTTTTCAAAGTTAGCTGGACTGAGATTATCCTCTCTTCAGTATCCTCTGTTAACATATATACATTTCCTCAGTTACAACAGTACAGTCTGATATAAATGTATATTTCTTTTCTGTCTAGCAGGACACACTGTTGGCACATGTTTAACACAAACAGCTTTACAAATACATTTTTCATCACAAGCATCTGTATAAAATCAGTTTGATATACAAATGACATGCAATTCTTTAGAAAATTCCAGCTAGTTGTGCTGGCATATGTTACACATCCACTGCCCTTCTCTGGCATAGCTGGCAATACCTCACATCGTCACAAGAAGTACTCTGCCTTATATGGAGAGGAAGGCAAATCCAAAGACATGATATTCTCTGTGATATATATATATATATATATCTCCAACATGTTCTATTTGTGTTTCAAAACAGATTGAGATCTCTTGAGTGGGTGTTTATGGTCCAATGGACTTGAAAATCTCCAGCAGGACTGACAGGGTAGTGTATATTGAAGCTCTGTACATGAATAGAGATCATCCCTCAGTAGCCTGTATGCCACCAAGAAGAGGGACAAGGTTTTGAGATGGCCCACATAGTATTTATGACTCACACCTTTGATTTTCTTAGTAAGAAAGCAATGTTGTCATATGTTTGGACAGGTACATACTGAAGAGAGCATTATACTCAATGATCAGCCTGAAGATTGACAAATAAAGTGGAATGATCAAATACTCGAATTTGGATACTATACCCTTAATATTAAGTTCTGCAATAAAATAGGACCTTCTTACAATAGAGAATACATGGTGATCAAAGAGTGATTCATTGTCTACATAGGTTTCCAGGTCTCTAACTCCTGGATCAGTTTTCAGGGGTGTGTTGTTAATGTGATAGTTAAAAGGGAGCTCTTGCTTGCTGGAGGATACTATTATACATTTATTGGCATTTAGGTTTAATACCTGGTTTTGTCACAAACTATTGGTTTGAGGAAGGCTCTCTCGGAAGATCTTTGTGCCCTCTAGGGACTTTATGATAACATCAAGTTCACAACCATCTGCAAACCTGATCAGCTATAAACCCTTAACAGTAGCTTTGACCTCCAAGAAATAAATAGGTAAATAGGTGCATACTAAGCTAGCAACCACTGGGGCCTTTACAAGCACAGCCATGCAACCCAAATGTATCCCACAAATTATTGTCTCAGGTAATTTTAACGGGTGTGTGTTAGTTAGGACATGATTTAATGGCTGCCTCTGTCCATCAGAGACATAAGTGTCTAAACAGGGGTGAATTTCTAATTTCCTATCCACTGGTTCATGATGCACTCCAGTAGGGTTAGGGAAGGGATTTGCTTCACATGGATGGTAAGCATATTCCAGAGAATGGGTGTTCTCGGAGATATATAACTGTCCTCCAACAGGCCGCATTTAAATCATAAGCAAAGTTTAAATCCTTAGGGTTAGTACTTCTGGTGCTGTTTGTTTGTTTTGCAGATATGCAAAAGGTCGATTAGACTGGGATCATTGTATGCCAGGCATAAATTGTCTTTCAGCAGTCTGCAGGAAAAAGAGAATAGAGGCAGGGCTTTCAGGTGATCTGCAGAGAACATTGTGTTCACATCCTGTATTCTTTTATCGACAAACCTCTGTGGACATTCCAGACGTTGCTTGTGCCTGGTCAGGTCTATATTGAAGGGGGCATTATACTCAGTGATGGGTCTGTTGAGTGCTGTGCACAGTGGTATGATGACTTTCCTTGACCTAGATGCCGTACAATGATTTTCTCACTACCTTAGACACGTATTGGTCAAAATTCATGTTACTCTCTACATGACTCTCCAAATTCCTGACTACTGTGTCTACATTTAGGGGTGTTTTATCAAGCTGGTAGTTTCTCTCAGTGGCTGACTTCTGAAAAGGTACTATTATACATTTCTTGGCATTGAGTTTTTGAGTCATGGCTTTGGCACTAGTCATTTGTCCATGTTAGTCCTTAGTATCTTGGGGGGGTTATGATTGTTCTTATCTTACAGTCATCTGCAAACTTGGTGAACCAGAGACCCTTGACATTGGCCTTGACTTCTTAAAAATAAATACCAGAGAGGAGTGGATGCAGTACAGAATCATGTGGGACTCTACTGGTGACTGGACTATTTATGGAGGTGATCTCTCAAATCCTAGATTACTGGGTTATGTCTGTGAGCCAGCTGGCTATCCAGTGAGCTACACAGGGATTTGTACCTGGTACCATGAGTTTCTTTACAATACCTGAGTGAGGTATTGTATCAAATGCCTTAGCTAGGTCTAGGTAGGCAGTATGCACCATTTTGCCCTCATCCATTGCCGTGGTGATGTTCTCGAAGAAGTTCACCAGGTTTAGTAGGTATGAACTGCCTTTCACTAAATCAGGCTGGGCTTGGTCCAGTGTCTAGTTTCCTATGTCATTGTTAATCATTTCCATAATTCTTTGCATGGTTTTGCATGTGAGACTAGTTAAACTAATGGGTCTGTAGTTCCCTGGGTCCATTGATGGTCTTCCCTTGTGCAGAGGGATGACTATTACATTCCTCCATTCACATTGCATGAAGCCTGTGCAGAGGCTATGTTTAAATAGTGAGTTAGTGGGCTATTTAGGAGGCATCCTGGGATATTATTGGGACCCAGTAAAAACATATTCTTGGGCTTAGAGAGCTCATCTAAAAACTGCTTCTTACTGATAGTTGGAGGGATTGTGTTAGGTGGTATTTTCTGGGGAGTGTCTGGGGGTATAAAGGAGTTGGGGGCTGAATTTATCAGCCAGAAGATTGGCTATATCTCCCAATTCCATGAACACCACTCCATTTCACCAAAAGTTCAACCCACTGTTGTGTATTGCCTTACGGGTTTTGGACATAGCTAAAGAAGATATTGTGGTTGTCCTTGACCTGGGATACTATGTTTACCTCAACATTTGCTTTGAAGGACTTAATTAGTCCTCTTAGTTGTCTATTCAGGTTGATGATAGAAAGTTTTTATCTTTTTTTTTTTTTTTTTTTGGTGTTACACTTTCTAATTTTAGTTATGACCTTTTTTCTTTTGTTGTACAACCTGTTTACTTTTGGATTCCACCAGGGTTTTGGGGTTAGTTTTCAGCTTACTTCTGGTAGGCACTGCAGCTTCAATGCAGTCACTGAAATGGATGTACAGAGCTTCTGTGAAAAATTCTGCATTGGCTACTATGTTGTCTGGGTTTAGAGGGGCTTGAAATTTGGACAGGTTGTCACTTAAAATGGCAGCGCAGTGGTCCAATGGTTACATTGTTGCCTCACAGCAAGAGGTTCTCTGGTTCGATTCTTGGTTGGGGTACCTTCTGTGCAGAGTCTACATGTCCTCCCTGCATTAGTGTGGGTTTTCTCCAGGTGCTCTGGTTTTCCTCCCATGTTACAAAGATCTGTGTCTGGAGTATTTCTTCTCGAGCCTCAGCTGAAAATTGGATTGTTCCATGTCGGACTTTCCCTGTAAACAAATGTTAAATAAATTAAAAGACATTTTGTCTTGGAGTAGTTTTCAACCATTACAGTGTTGCTGGGGTTATGGAATTGATTCTTATTTTGCAGGAGACTGCTTTAGATCCTGACCTTCTTAGAGAAGGCACAATACTGGGGGATGTACAGTGTACTTACATATTGGTGAGTACCAGGTCCAACATGTTTGTAACTCTAGTAGATGTATGCACTAACTGGTCCAGGGTGTTTGTGTTTACAAAATCTAAGAGTCTCTACCCATGCAAATTTGGGGTCATGTAGGATTTTCAGTTTATAGAGAGATAAAGTACCTCATGTGTATAGTATTTGGTTGAATACTGAGTATCTCCAATTGGTCTAAGTATGAGGTATGGGTTTCATGGGACATAGATGGTGACCTATAGCTTGCTACAATATGGTATGGGACTTTGTGGTAATCTGGACATGGAGGAACTCTAGTGTGTCATCCTTTTTAACCAACCTAGAGGTATACTTGTTATTTATGTAGATTAAAACACCTCCACCTTTAGTCTCTGTGTTGTTGCTGGTCTAAATATGTGGAAGGCACTGAAGCCTTGCACTGCAGGGGTTCTCTCTGCAACTTTAAACCACATCTCAGAAACTGCACAGATGTCTGCATTCTCCAAGGTGAGGAGAGCTTTAAGTGAGTGGTGCTTCTTGTTTAGACTCCTGGCAATGAGCAGTGACACCTTTAGATTTCCTTGGGATGATTTTGCTATGTTGTAAGGTTTGTCAATTTGGCATTGCCTAAAAATAGTTCTATGGGGAGGACAATGTTTTAACCAATATTCAAAAGTCTTGGAGGTACAGATGCAGACCATCCTTGGCAAAGCAATGTGTTTTGTTAACCATATCCTCTCACGCTGAAAAAAACCGTATCCTCCCCAGAATGACACCAAAAACCTAAATTAATTATTAAAGCCAAATCATCTTCTGTTCGCATTGTGGCAACATGCTTGGATTAGGTAGAATGCGGTTCAGTGCTCGGCACACACCAACCTGTGACAGTCTGAGAGCTCCATAAGGTTTCTTTTCATATAGTCTCAGGTCATTTACATCTACATGGACTATGACAGAATCATATTTTGTGTGTGTGTGTGTGTGTGTGTGTGTGTGTGTGTGTGTGTGTGTGTGTGTGTGTGTGTGTGTGCGCACAGCGACTGCATGTGTGTGTGTGTGTGTGTGTGTGTGTGTGTGTGTGTGTGTGTGTGTGTGTGTGTGTGTGTGTGTGTGTTGCAATGACTTGAGTGCATTTGTAACTTGGCGGATCCTGGCCCCTGATAGGCAACTGCCTATTATTTTCTCCTTGTCCAGCCTGGTGAGTGGGTTATCAGTGTGTTGTACAATGGAGTCCCCTATGACTACAGTCCTAGGTACTGTACTAGCTCATCTTATGGGCTTAGTAGCTGAGGCTCCACTGGTGTGGCTGTATGTGCAGTATTATTTTCTGTTTCTGTTGAGTGCATTTGGGTTTGTTGAAGATATTTTTTGCAGGTGGAATGTCTGAGGGTTTTATGGGGTTTGGGAAGATTACAGTTAAATGTCTCAGCATAAGTAGGCCTATATAGGGGCAGCATGCTATGTGTGGTGGGTGTTGCATGTGTGTCTCTGACAACCAGATTGTTATTATGAGTGTTTGTATGAGAGTTTTGCCTCCAGAGACATTGTGTATATACATCTTTCACATACTATATCTGTTTCTTTGAGGATTAAATGGCTGTCAGTGAACAGACCATTGTTACATTGACTTAATACTCCCATTTCCACCATACTGGCTGTGGAAAAATTGGGAAACAGCATATTCATGGCGTCAGGTCCTTTATTGGGTGAGCTAATAGGGTGCAGTGAGCAAGGGGTTAATAGTGGGTTTACAAAGGGTGCTTTTGCAGCTAGAGATTAGACTGGGCTATATAATACTAAATCCAAGGGGCTGTGGTCCTCAACTTGCAAACTAGTTGGTCTTAAAACATAAAATCTTTGGTCTATGCTCATCATGTTACTGGAACATTTTTAGAGGTGGTTTCATATGGAAAATTTGTTTTTTAACTCTCTGCATCTATACATGGCACTAATGAGTACTGATCCATGATAAGCAGTTGGTTTGTAAATGTGCCAAATTTAGACAAGACACTTAAAACACAGAAAACAGGCTTCCGAGGCATCTGGCCAGTAAAATGATTACATTGGGTGGGTGTAGCTTTCTTACATGTTTCTCAACTCAGAGAGACCAGGCCACTACATACTGCTACTAGACTAAATATCCCAGTCCTCTTAATGTAAAAACACCAAAACAGATTGCTTGAGAGTGCAATGCTGCCATAAAATAACTTAAACAAACTACATGGACAAGGCAATTTTAAGTATTTAGGCACCTTTACAATGATTTGAAGTGCAAAATCAACAAATAAAGCAAAAACAAAGCAGTAGCACTCTAAAACAGTTAACTGAAGTGCAATACAATAAAATAAATATTTTTTTCTGTCAAGGATGGAGCAGAATTAATTCAGGACTGTCTTAGAGTGTGGCAAGGGTGCCAAGCAGATGGTAGCCCTTGGAAATTGGCAGGAGACAATTTATAGTAAGGGAGGTTTACTCAACAGCAATACTGATTTGCTGGGCAGGCACTCAGTATTATGGATATATTTAAAGCAATGGATGGGAAAAGTACTTAAATAGCTTACAAAAAAGACAGTAGCAATGAAAGAGAGGCAGTGGGGACTTTGGAAGTCAGATTACCATAAGCGGTGTGGAAGCTAGTGACATAGCCTTTTAAAACCACAACAGGAAAAGGGTAGAATGGTTGGAGAAAATTCAAGCTGCCAGAAGCAGACCAATTAGAGAGGGATCCAATTAAATAAAGCTATTATTGGAGCTCTAGTCCTATGACTCTGAGCTACAAGTCAATGACCCCAGATAGGTAAGAATTTCAGAAAGTTTAGCTTAATGTCAGTCAGAGGCTGGGGACAACACCTAGAACAGGAAAAAACAGTAGCAAATTAAATAGAAAGACACAGAAATGCTACTTTAAACAGGCAAATGATAAGCAGAATATAAGACTCTAGCAGACATACTAGAGTATAAATAGCTGTGAAAACATTGAAGCATCAGTCATGGAGCAGAATTCACAATATTGCCATTAATGCAATCTCACCACAAAATAAGGCACCAGACTATGCATTTAAAAGACAACAAAAAATGCATCTCAATAAACGCTGGCTTTGCTCCTGCACCAACCCAGTTTAACTTTCCTTCTTCCTCTCTCTCTTTTCTTCTTCCATAATTCTATCGTTCTCTTCTCCCTGCACCCTTAATAGCTCTCCCTTTACATAACATCTATGTAGATATATGCTTACACATATATACTGTATGACTATTGTAATCCACAAAAAAAAAAAAACTGTTTTATTACATTTTTAAGACATTTTATTACTCCACTTTTTGTTTTTGCTCCTTTCATATTTGTGTAATATGTGTATTACCTACCTCTGTTTATAAATCTTAATCTTGTATTGCTGATCTCTGTTTAAACTTGTACTAACCATTGGAGCTTTTCTCCCTGGGTCTCTACTGAAAATGGACATATATCCAGCTAGACTAGCCCGGTCAACAAATGTAAAATAAATAAATAAATAAAATAATTTACCAGTAACACTTTTTATGGAAAAATGCAGTAATAAATGATTAAATCGGGCACAAATCTGTCAGTAGTTAACAGTTTTACCAGACATGTGAATGAAACTACAAGAGTAAAACCTGAGACAGGGATCAAAATAGAAGCAGCTATCTTTTACAAGTAATTCTACTTATGGAGCTGGAAATGCAATATAATGTAAAAACAGCGCTAAGATCTTGCAGTAATATTCATACACCTATGAATGAAGCTGCAAAACTAAGGTCCCAGAACAAATGAAAAGAAATGCAAACAAATACATTTTTGACTAACATATGGAAAAAAACAGAAACATACAAAAAAGTATCGCCACACAGGTCACCAGCTGAAAATATTTAATCATAATTAAAATATAAGCTTTTTTCTTCCCTTTTGATTAAAAAGCTTGTTTTTTACCCTTCAGGGTTTCCTACACCTCTCCAAATCTTGAATAACAGCCCCTTGGAAGGTGTAGCTCTTTCCTAAATATAGCAGAAGTGTTAAAACGAGAGACAATTAATATTATTTAGGTAAGGTTTATTGGCTGAGGTTGCATAGTGTAGGTCCTGTAGTTAGCCATGATGTGATAAGGGGTCTTATTAATTGTAAGATGGATGTGGAGAATTTCCAGATCATTATTTTGTCTAACTAGTATGGAGGTCCTGTTTTTTTTACAAATATGAATTTATCACCATTTCTATTGTCTTCACCAAGTGAGGTGGGCCTGACCGTGTGGTAGGCATTCAAACCTGCACTGACTGGGTGCTCTCAACGGTCTTGAACCAGGTATCAGTGGTGATGATGCATATCAATGTTTTCCAGGATAAGGAGTGCTTGTATGGAGTAAAGGTTTTTTTAGGGTTCATTGCATTGAGCACCAATACCTTTTTTGTTATTCAGATTCTGTCTTGATATGTTGGAAGCTTTTGAGGAGTGATGTTGCCTAAAAAGGCACTATGGGGTGTATAAGATTTTAGCCCATATATGAAAGCCTTGGGGGATATAGGTTTAGGCCATCTCTGCCAAAGAAGTTAGGACTATCATCTCCTCCCAGATTGATATATATATTGTTTTCCCTTTGACTGACACCGGAAGCTAAGCCAATTGTTCAAGTCAATAATATTTGTTCATATTGTGGCATCATTCTTGGTGATAGTAAAATAATGCTCAGTGCTAGGTTCATACCTGCAATGGATAAATATTCCAAGAACTCTGTCATCTCTCTTCTCATATACTTCTGGGGGGTCCTTCTCAAGTCATTTACACCCAAGCATACTATAACTGCTTCATATTTGTATGTGTGGTGCAAGGACTTGACTGCCTATACAACATGGTGAAGTCTGGCACCTGAAAGGAAACTGACTGTAACCCCCTCCTTGCATAGCCTGGTGAGTTGTTCATCATTATGTTTCACAAAGGAGTCAACTATGACTAGGATGTTGGATTGTGTGGAGGTTAGCCTTACAGTCTTTTGTTTTGAGAGACTCTGACTATTAGATGTATGTTTCAAGGTGGGTGCTGCTTAGGTTGTGTATTTGTGAGGTTGTTGAGGGTACTTGTTTCTTAGGTTACATTTAAGAGGCCTTTCTGGTTTAGGTAGATCATTTTAACAGCCTAAGTATATGTAAGTCCACGTGGTCTTGTGTGGTACTGACAACACTCTTGTTATCTGTAGTGTCTCAATGTGAGAGTTTTGTCTTCAATAGTATTACATAAACTGCATCTCTCACAGAGTGTCAATTTGTTTAGGTAATAGATGATTGTCAGTGAAGCTTAGATAGTTGTTACATTGTCTCAGGATGCTTTTTCCACAAATCTTACTAAAGTGACTTTTGGAAAGTACAAATCTATAGTTCCAATTGTTTACTAACATGGTCTGAAGAGGGAGTAGTGCCTATGAGGTTTGGAGTTGATCACTTGAGGTGCTATCTGTCTGATAGTTCTGGTCTACACAGCTGCATGCAGCTAGGAATACAGTATCCTTAGTTCATTCTCTCACCTGAAGCAACAGCAGCATTAATCTCAAGCTGCTTCCTAAGACGCATTATTAACAAAATGCTGCTGGGTTTAGTACATTTCCTATATAGTCTTCTTTTGGTAGATACCCTGGATAGAACCAATAGAAACTGGGCTCAAACGACAGCCAAACTGCACAAAGGCCCAGAAGAAGTTCTCTTCCATGCTGCAACCAGACTTCTCAGTGAAGTTCCATACACTGTTCAGTCACAGGCAAGAAGGAATCAATGCCTCTCTACTTATTCTCTCACAAAAACAAAACAGTAGCATTAACTCCCAGCTGACTACTAAGATACAATGTTCAAGCTTTTCTCTCAGTGGGAGCAAAACAGAAGCACTAATCCAAAGCTGATTCTTGAGAAACAGTCCCTAGGTTCTCCAGTTATTGGTAGTCTAATCCAAATGTTACAGATCTTAAAAGTAAGATGGAAAAATGGATTAACACTCTGAATATTGCAGTATGCACTTTGTGAGTAGGATTATATATAACAGTGGCTATCTCAAGCTTTAAGAGTCTAAGAAGAGAGCCTTTCCAATTTGATCTTTCAGTGCCCGATACCATAACCAAATGAGACAAGACTAGGAGGAGCTTCTAAAGTCAAACCTACAGTGGAGGCAGGCAGCTAATGGCCACCAAGTTTAAAAGCACAATAAGGACTGGGCAGGTGGGTGTTAACATCCATTGCAGTCACTCACCAGGAGTAGTCTCACAGTACGTGCAGCTAAATGACAATGCAGCTAAATAAGAATACAGCTAAGTAAGAAATCCCATTTCTCAGCTCGTCCCACTAATTAGCTAGATTTAATTCCTTTCCGATTAATGAATGGAAAATGATTTTTCTAACTGACCCTAGCCAAAAACATTTAAAACTCCAAGAAAAAAAAGCTTTAAGGTGAAACAAAATTTAAAATAAAAAAAACTGTACTATAATAAGAGCAAAAAAAATAATGGAGGTAACCGAACTTTAAATGAAGAAATACAACCAAAAATCCAGTGTAGTTACATATCAGCAGTAGTTTCACAGCACTTGGTTGTAGCGAAAAGTGATTCAGGTGTTATGTTTATGCAAGGAAAAGTACCTCCCGTGTGATTCAACATGCACAGCCCACAAAACGTCACCATTATATGGAGTTCTGCAGAGCAACATGCAAAGCATTTAATATCAGAAAAGGACTGAAATGGGGAAAAAAATCAAAGTACATACCGGCCTACATGATAGAAAGTCCACATAAGGAGAACAAGTGATGGAGTAACAGAAAAGAAGAAAAATAAAGTCACATTTTCAGACATTAATGGAGTTCACTCGTAAGAACCTTGAAATCTGAGAAACAGGTGCACATAGTTTGGACACTTTCCCTTAACATGCACACTTACTTTGTTACAATACTGAAGGTTTAAGGGGAACTTAAAACACTGCAAGATGGTGGATCAGTGGATACCAACAGTCAACAATGAGTTCCATTTCTTGGAATAGTTATCCTGTAAACACTATTATATTACCTGATGAGACATGGGGCTTGGGCATTGGTAACTTATGTAAAACCATGCATTTCTGTTGACTGGAGGACTCAAAGAATGAGAGGATGTCACTTTGGTGCTTGCTGGGGGCCCCATAGAAATCTTATTTAGCTAACAATAATCCTAATATGTGTTCTAAATAATATGGTCATATCTTCACTGGTTTCTACACAGATAATGCAACAAGCACATTCTTTCAGTCTGTAACCTACATAGTCCAGCTGAATCTAATTATCACATCAACTATGTAAGTGTGAGCAGTCATTCACAGACATACCTCTCAACTGTACAGATTTTCACAGAATGTCCACATTTTTGCCTCATATTTTTGATCCTTTTTTCATAAAATTGTGTTTGTTCTGGCAAATCATTAAAGACTGAAGTTAGAAAATAATGACACACATTTGAGTTTCAGACTTCATACCGTTCAGAAAATTCATGCTAATACAAAACCTTTTATTTTATCAACTAAGTTTGTAAGTGTAATATTTAAAAACTGTCCCTATTTTTTGGCCTTTGTCACACTTTTATTTATGGCTTTATCCAGATTTCTTGCTCTAAGAGGTTGAGAGGTATGTTCACAGATGATTAACTTCAACTCTTAGATAATAACGGGTCTGAAACTCTAATCCCAAGCTTAGACAAAAACAAAAACAGAAACATTAGCTTCACTTTCAAGTTTGACATTTAAAAGTATCTTAAAATGCTGCTTTAAAGATGACCATTAACAAAGATTGTAGAAAGCAATTGGAAAAGGTGAGCAATACTCTCAAACTGTAAATAAAAAATAAATCTGGTGAAGAAGATCTAGTACAGACAGGAAAAAGGCAAGCGGAAACAAAGGCATCCAGCAAAGAGATGGAAGGAGTAAGTGAGAGAAACCCTGCAACAAGCTGGGAGAGTGGCATTGAACTGGGAGAGATGGCGATACTTGACACAACATCCTGACCTTATGCAGAAAAATGGGAAAAATGGGGGATTGATGATGATAATGATGACCCAAAATGGAATAGTGACACCGGCACTTGCTGACAGAGGGATGGAGGATAGGAGTGCCCATCCTTGGATCCTTGGGGGGAGGGCTAGAGGTTGCTGCCCAGCTCAAATTGCTGTTCTATTGCCAGCGTTTCTGCTAGAGATCAGACGTTCATCATGATATAAGGAGTATCTGTGGGAAGGAGTTAAACATGATTGCCCAAACCTGTCACACTAACCAACCCTTGTCAGAGAATGTGAAGGAGGACACATAACAAAGCAGCACAGGCAGTCCTTTAGTGACCCAAGTACTCACATCACCACAAATGAAGAGGGTTAGGCCATAAAATAAAATTGCTTTCTTTGCCAGGATGCCAGCAAGGGCACAAAGAACTCTAATGGCTGCCTAGATGATATCGCCCTTCAGACAGTATAATATCTGAATATCTGAGTGAGGGGAGGTTTGATGGTTAGTGAGCATGGGGACAAAAATTCTACAATAAAAAATTTGAATGTGAATATAAAAATATACATGACAAGTGGAAAATATTAGCTAATATGACCACTGCAGTGCAACCTAGATCATCTCAGCACCATTTTGTTTTCTATACTCTTTGCCCTTTTGCCTCTGACCTGTAATTAATTGATAAGTCTCTTGGTTAAGGAAGGGCACTTCAGACAATGTCTTGAACTATAAGGCATTAAGCCTGTCAAATGGAAACATACTGAAGAAGAGCTATAAGCATGAAGGAGATAAGATGCAAGAGATGCCACTAGTCAATGGTTCATACTTCCTTTACCACTGTACCAGTGTTTTATGTCATCATCAAAGGAGTTGGTCTCCTGCTTTAACTAATTAGCATTTAAATATTTAAGTTTGCTTGGCATTTTCTTTCTTAGATATATGATAAGAAACCATAATTTGTTATTATTTTCCTTTCAGTTTTTTTTTGGAAATACAGAGAAACAAAAATCACTGGAGGGATTTAATTAAGAAAGGGAGGAAGGGACAAAGGGTTTTAGTTGTGGGTCACACTGTAAAAAAACATATCTGAATGAAAAGTATTCCTGACTGAAACACGATTTATGAATGTAAAAGCTGATTATGGATCTCTGTGAAAAACAAGGCCCCAGACTTCCTTACCATAGTCTGTGCCACGTGTATCCTCTTACTAAATTAACTCTGAGGTTATTCTACTTCAGAAGAAAGTGGAAAATCCATTCATGGGAAAGGGGGAAACATTTTTATGTGTTTTCTTTGCAATCTTGTTCTCTTAGTCCAGCTGAATGATTATCAGTTACATATCCTATTCCTAAAATATAGATAACATTCTGGAATTGGAACCATGGTATAACCGCAAACTAAATGGACAGAATTGCAGCAGAGAAGGTTTTTAAGAAGGCAAAGATAGTATATAATGCAAAGAGGTTGTTTTCCCTTTTACAGAGATACAAAGGTCAAAAGAAGGCAATCCTGGCTTGTCTAGCAGAGTCATAGAAGGGATGTGTTAACAGGTGGTGAATGCTCCAGGTGCAAGGTGTTAGGGGAGTACAATCGATGCTGTGTGTGACTATTTAAGCAGCCATGATTGCAAGCATGGCTGCTTAAAAGACACTTACTGTTTAGCCTCTTATAAGAAACCCAGATTGGCTTTCTGTAATACTTGTTCACTCCTTGACTTTCAAATTTGCAAGAAGTATTACAATCATATCTCCTGTAGACTTGGACTGATCAGCAACTATTAGGTTCCCCCAGTTCAATTCTCGGCTGGGGTTCCTTCTGTGTAGACTCTGCATGTCCTCCCTGTTTTCACGTGGGTTTTTATTGGGTGCTCCAGTTTCCTCCAACATTACAAAGATTTGCAGTAGGTGGATTGGATGCTCTAAATTGGGCATAGGTGTGAGTCAGTGTGTGAGTGTGTGTTGTGGAAGAATTACCATGGCAGGGCTAGCCATCCGGTGGTGTAAACCTTGGCTCTAGATATTTGTCACTGTTGAAGTGACACCCCCGTTCCAATGTGGAAAAATGGGAAAAAGGGGTTGTGTATGGATGGATGGATGGATTACACTCTTTTCAGTGTTTGCATTAGGAGGAGAAAATAGCTATTAAGTAGATAACATAATAGCTCTTTTTTACATATAAAGGGCATTTTGGGTCCTGACCTCCAAAAGATTTATTTATTTTTTTTTTTTGGAGTTGAGGGGGGGTGCGAGACAGGGGCATTGCCAGGGGTTCCAACTCACCTATCTTTAACTACGATGTCTAAATTTAAAATGAAAAGAAAGGAAGAGGAAGGTGGAGAAAGGAGGGTTACTCAAGTTAGTTCATAGGTAGGTGCTAGGCTATCGGCCCTGGGGCCTATACAAGCCCAGCCAAAAAGGTACCCTGGCTTTTGCCACCCAAGAAAATGATTTTCCTGTGCCACTGTCGAGGAGAGCCACAAAAGTGATCCCTGGGGTGAATTTCCTATTTCCCATCCAATCATCAAGATTTTTTCTTGAAGAGTGCTAATGAGGAGCTTTGTTTGATATAGACAGGTAGTTTATTCCAGAGTATGGGAAGTCTCTGGGACAGGAATCTATCCCTCCGGCATGTTTTGTTTATTGTGGTGACAATGTTTAGGTCCCTAGAGCATGTAACTCAGAGGGATTGGGATTTCTTTAAGTGGAGCATGTCCAACAGCTCTGGGTTTGACATAGCTTTGTATGTTAGGCAGAGATTGCCTCTGAGTAGGCGATATGTGACGGAGTAAAGCTAGTGATAACAGCAAAGGGACTGCATTCACTGTGAGTAGTCCATTATGCTAACATACACTAAGTGCAGCCATACTGACATAGTTGTATGTGTAAGGCCATTTAATATTGGCTTTATTCTTAACTATTATCTCATACATGTTACCATAGTCCATACTTATGATACTCTTGCTTAAATATGACAGACATGAGTAGATGCATTTGAGGATGGAGCATGTTAAGGTTGTTGTCTTTACCTGAATGTTGACTTTAACCCATCTGCAGCTATTCACCTTAGTCTTCCCTTACTCTTCCCTTACTCCACGCCTTCTTCCACCTCCTGCAGACAATGGTGAACCTTTCTGTGACCAATTCTCCACTAATTCTAATTGAAATTAGAGAACCAATACCATCAGAGGTTTGATCTCACAAACTTTCCAGCTCAAATCTCTAAAGACTATCTGATAAAATAAAAAGCCACTGACAAACATTTGTCCTCCTAAGTATGATTTTCCTCAAAAAGTCCACTTACAAAACAAAAAAACACTAAAATAACTAGGTTAATTATACTAAGTAACTTTTTTTTTCTATAAAATGTAAGGCCTAGAGTACTACCATTCATTTTTTTCTGGTGCATTTTAATATATTAATAGCTACATAGAGGCAGCTATACCCGCCAGGAAGAAGTACAGAAGTAACTAAAAAAAACAAGCCACCCTGGTGGAATCACAAAATCAATAGGCTGTATAACAAAAGGAAGAAAATCATGGCAAAAATTAGGAGGTGCAGTACCCAGCAGGATAAAGGCACTCTCATCAAACTAAACAAACATCTCAGAGGACAAATAAAGTCTACCAAAGCCAAATTTGAGGTAAATTTGGCCTCCCAGACCAAGTACAACCACAAAGCATTCTTTAGCTATGTCTGCAGGGTCTATATCATTTCATTGAAGCTTAATTCATTGACACATATTCACTGAAAGCTCACTTCACTGAAAACCCAATTCACTGAAAGCTCACTTCACTGAAAACCCATTTCACTGAAACTCATTTAATTGAAAGGTATATATGGCCTATTCACCACTGTTGTGAGATCCTGGAGTTAGTATATAAAGTAAGGGGGGGTGGGAGGCACATAAATTGGTTATATGTTGTCTTCTGGAAGAATTATTTCATTACACTTGTAAGTATCCATCTATATGCTTTAAAATATTTACAGTATGTGGGGGGGCTATGCCCCCACCCCCCCTTACTTTATATACTAACTCCAGGATTGCACAACAGTGGGGAAAAGGTCATATATAACTTTCAATGAAATGAGTTTCAGTGAAATGGGTTTTCAGTGAAGTCAGCTTTCAGTGAATATGTGCCAATGAATTAAGCTTCAATGAAATGAGTTTTCAATGAAATGATATAGACCCATGTCTGCAACCTCAAAGGCTACACACAATTGTGTGCAGAGCTCATTGTAAATGGAGCCACCTATAATGAGCCAGAAGTTACAACAAACCTCCCATTTGATAAATTCAGCCTCAATTTTACCCCTCTCTCCCTTTCATCCTTCCCTCAGGAAATACCATCAAATATAACTCCCCCTGCTATCACTAGGGAACAGACCCTTAATGCTCTCTCTCTCTCTCTCTCTCTCTCTAAGACCAAGAACACTGCATCAATGGGCCCAGACAATATCCCAGGATGCCTTCTAAATAGCATGAAACTTGACCTACCAGGGTCTCTGGAATTACTATTTAACTGTAGCCTCCAAACAGGCTTCATGCCTCATGAATGGAGAACAGCAACAGTCATCCCTCTGCACAAAGGTGGCCCATCTACAGACCCTGGAAACTACAGACCCATAAGTCTCACTAGTCTTATATGTAAAGCCATGGAAAGAATTATCATGGAAATGATCACTACAGATAGAGTAAACCTCTAGACACTGCACTCAACCCAGTTTAGTGTTGTCAAGGCCAGATCATGCCTACTCAACCTGGTGGACTTCTTTGTGAAGGTAACCAAAGCAATGGATGAGAGGAAAAATAGTTTGCACTGCCTACTTTGACCTGGCCAAGGCATTTGACACAATACCCCACTCAGGCATTGTTGACAAACTCAAGAGGTTAGGTACAAACCCGTATGTCACCAGGTGTGTCTAATGAACACAGGCAACCTGTAAATGGTTCATTCCCAAACCCCTGCTTACATTTATCAAGGGAATTAAAACTTGTCAGAGATTTGGGATGCATTGCTAGCCTTAAAAAGGCCCTTGTGCTTATTAGTCTAGTAAACACCTATGAACCTATGAACCTATTTTCCTTTTCAATCTATTAGTTTTATTGTAGAGGTGTAAATATCACGAGTTCAAATTCTGCCTGAATTTGAAATAATGGATATGAGGCAAAATTCAAACACTGGGTTTACAACAGAGGAACTGCCGTTTCACCCCATCTCATTTTGGGGGTGGACTTTACTTCATATACTCTCTTACTTAATACAGTTATCAGTCCACTTTGAATAATTACATCTTGTTTAATCAATGTGGTTAGAATCCAAAACATCTGAAACCTTGGGAAAGTCAAAACAGCAACACTGACAAGTTTGCAACACACACATACAAAGAATATCATCAAGATCATCCTCTCCATCAACCCCATTTTCCCATTTGCTACATGGAATCGGGGTGTAGTGTCAACCATCACCATCTCCCGCTCTCTATTCAGTGCCACTCTCCTAACTTCTTCAACATTCATGCCTGACTGTCACAGGTCTTCTCTCACACAATCAATCCACCTCTTTGCTGTATGTCCGCATTTCCTCTTGCATTCTTCCTGTCTGTCCCAAATCTTCTTCATCAGATTGTCTTCTGCTTTTCTCCACATGTTCTCAAACCACCATAATTTGTTCTTTTTGACCATTTCTGCAATCTACTCTTATGTTCTCATTTTTTGTCTGTCCAGTGTGCATCCTACCACCTGTCTCAGGCACTTCATCTCTATCAGCTCTAGCTTGATCAACTGCTAGGCTTTTACTGCCCAGGTTTCTGTACCATATAGTAGTACTGGTCACACCACTGTTTTGTGCATCTTAATTCTCAGCTTCTTTGGCATTCTTCTATCATACATTACCCCTGGCACTCTGTGCCAGTTGGCTGCAGTCACTCTGATTTTCACTTTGACCTCCTCATTCAGATTTGCCCTCTCCTCAACCACCTCTCCAAGAAAACTTGCTAACCCGTTCCACTATTTTCTCTTCTATCCTAATTCCTAGCTTTTTCTGATTTCCCCCATTTGCTGCCATTACATCTGTCTTATTTGTACTCGGTTTCATCTCATGTGTCTACATTTTTGCATTCCATTCCCCTATCCTTTCCTGAAACTCTTGTTCAAAGTCTGCCTGTAATGCCACATCATTTGCATACAACTTTGTTGATCTGTTCCTTCTGACCCATTTGGTAATGTAGTCCATCACCAGTATGAACAGCAGTGAGCTCAGATATGCACACCCACTCCCTCTGGAAGCCCTGTGTGAGACCGATTGGGTCCTTGTACATAGATTGCACTAATTCTACCAGTCTTTCTGGGACTTCGAATCACAGCAAGACTGCCCAAGTGAACCACAGCAGGACTGCCCAAATCAGTTTTTTGGGACCTTGTCAAATACTTTCTCCTAGTTTAGGAATTCCCAGTTGGGCTCTTTCTGCATTTTTAGCTTCTTTTCAAATACTTTTCTCACTGGAAATGTTGGGTCAGTTGGGCTGCATTTTGCAACTTTCCAGCTTTGAGGATGCATGGTTATGCTTAAAAAAGCTCTAGTGGTCATTAGCTTGGTACACCATTTGGACTCTTTCTTCATTTCTAGCTTCTTCTCAAGTATTTGTCTCACTGGAAACGGGGTGTCAGTTGTGCTGCATTTTGCAGCTTTCCAGGTTTGGGGATGCATGGCTAGGCTTAAAAAGCCTCTACTGCTGATTAGCCTGATACACACCTATGAACCTGTGCATCCTGATCTGAATCCAAACTGCATATCATCTTACTTCCTACTACTCTGCATATTTGTTTATCAATCATCCTCTCCAGAACTTTCATGCAATGTAATAGGAGTTTGATATCTGTGTAATGTCCACAGTTATGAATGCCCCCTTTGTTCTTGAACACTGGCACTAGTGTGCTTATACTCTTATTATCTGGGATATGCCTTTCTGTCCGTACTGCTAGGAGTACCCTCAGCAGTCATGTCTTCCCATCTCACCCAACATCTTGATCATATCTGCAGAGAGTTCATCTGTACCTGCTGCTTTCCCTGACTTGATTTTCCTTAATGCTGTTCTTTTTTTAGGGTGGGCTCCTCCTCTTCTCACATTTTAGGCTGTGTCTGGAACGGCTTTGTGCGAATGACATTTGTGCAAAACTGCCTTTGGCCGAACTGAAATTATGAATGCCACAATGTCGAACCTTACAATAGCGAGCATTCACTGTTGTAAGGTTCGACATTGTGGTGCAGATCGCACTATAGTGGGGATCGGGAAATGTACCCTTTCACTCACTGTAGTGTGATCTCAGAGTTTGTATATATAAGTGTGGGTTGCAGGAGGGCTTGCCTCCTGCAAAAATGTTTGTTAATGTTGAGCGAAAGGGGAGCATTTCAGTAAAATCGACATTTTCTAAATTTCAACTTTACTTAAATGCTGCCTTTGACATTTTTTGTGTTTATTGTTGACATTTTTGAGCATATGATTCGGACATCTTAACACTCGAACGGAGTAGATTCGAGTATGTGATAGCAAACCATCTGGAACAATACAGCTTCTGTGGGGGTTTCTTCATTCAGAAGATGTTGGAAGTACTCTTTCCAACTGCCCTTGATGTCCTGTGGACTGGTGAGCAGGTTGTTGCTGGCAACCCTTATGAAGGGTGTCTAACTATCTTCTTTATCTTTCTGTGTTTGCCTTGCAACTGGATATAGTTTCTTTGTGCTATCTGCTGAGTCACTTCCAGAAACTGGTAGAGTGCATCTGATGTCTTGTCCTTTGCTATTGCAACTCCTCTATTAATCTCTTTGTTAGACAACCAGTATTCCTTCCTAGCATGGTCTGTCTTTTCTACCTCCACCTTTTTCCTGCACTCCTTCTTTCTTTTGATGACTTCCTGAACTTCTGTGTTCCACCTCCAGCTTTCATTATGTACCTTACTTCCATACCTGGCTCAGTCGCATATCTGTTCTATAGTTCATAGGTTCATATGAGGTTACTAGTGTAGCGGCCCTAGACCCTTTATAAGCCTAGCCATGATAATCCCAGGTTGCCCCAATTGTCCTTAGTTAGATGGATGTACTTTACAAATCAGCACCAACTACCCCTGTCCATGAGGGACATGGTGCCACCTCCTGGGTGAACTTGCAGTCACCCATCCATTTGTCCAGGTTGCACTTGAATAGGGTCATTGAGGAGCTCTGCTTCACATGAATTGGAAGTTTATTCCAGAGCAGCAGCACTCTCTGGGAGACATACTTGTCTCTCTAGCATGTTCTGTTAATGTCATTGGCAAGGTTGAGATCCCTAGAGAGAGTGACTCTAGTACTATTTAATTTGTGGATGTGCAGCATTTCCATCAAGTTGGGGTCAAATATTGCCCTATAGACCAGGCACAAGTCACCTCTCAGTAGCCTACATGATATAGAGTACAGTGACAAGGCTTTCAGTCTATCCACATTGGTCACGGTTTGGAGGCCATGTATCTTCTTAGTGAGAAATCTCTGTGGTCTCTCCAGTTGCTGAAGGTGTCTGGTAAGATACATAAAGAAGGCAGCTTTGTACTCCGTTAATAGTCTGATTATGGTCAAGTAAAGTGGAGCTATAACATCCTTAGACCTGGATGTAACACCTTTACTTCTGGGACGCACAGTGTAGAAGACTTTCCTTGCCACTGTGGAAACCTGGTGGTCAAAGTTCAGCTGGCTGTCGACTTGTGTTCCCAGATCTCGCACCACTGGGTTTCAACTTAGAGAGGTTCTGTCAATACTGTAATTAGTGGAAATTCTACTTTGTCAAATTGGATAATAATGTACTTTTTTGCATTTAGTTTTAGACCGTGACTTTGACACCAGTTATTTGTTTGTGTTATCCCCTCCTGTAATATGTTAACATCATTGGGGGACTCAATGATTGTGCCTATTTTACAATCATCAGCGGACATAGTAAGCCAAATGCCATCTACTTTAGCCTGGACTTCCGGGAAATAGATTCCAAATAGTAAATGGCCTAGTACTAATCCTTGCGGTACGCCACTGGTGGCAGGTCTACTGGTAGAGGTGGAGTCACCAGCTTTAACAGTATGTGTTCTGTTGGTGAGCCAATTAGCTACCCATCTAGTGATGTAAGGGTTAACACCTAGCCGAGAGAGTTTTTCAATGATATCCGAGTGAGGGATTGTGTCAAAGGCTTTGGCTAGGTTCAGATAGGTGGTATGCACTGTCTTACCTTCATCCAGGGCCTTGGTGACTATCCAGAAGAAGTCTACCAGGTTCAGTAAGCACAATCTACCCTTAACAAAGTCAAACTGGGTTGGGTATAGAGTTTGAAGGTCCAATATGTCCTTGTTGATAAGGTCCATGATGATTCTTTCTACAGCTTTGCAGATGAGGCTGGTTAGACTTATGGGTTTATAGTTCCCAGGGTCAGTTGATGGCCTCCCTTTATGCAAGGGGATTGCTGTTGCTGTTCTCCATTTTCCAGGTACAAAGCCAGTTCTCAGGCTATGGTTAAAAAGAACAGCAAGTGGGCCAGTTAGGTCCTGTTTTAGATTGTTTAGCAAGCAAACTGGGATGTTATCTGGTCCCATTAAGGCTCTGTTTTGGCCTTGGAGAGCGCAGATATAACTTGATCTCTAGAGATACTAGGTAGAGAACTGGTGTCAGGTATGTTTTGGGGTATGGCTGGTGGGGATAAGGGGTGGTGAAGTTTGTGCCAAATCTGTCAGCTAGCAGGCTGGCATTTTCTTCTTGTATAGTGTGAGTGGTACCATCTAATACCAATTTGGCACATAGTTGGGCACTCCCTTTTAGATTTCGGACATAGTTTTGTCTTTGGCTAGGGATGGTATTCTAGCTTCATAATTAGCTTTAGAGGACTTTAAAAGACTTCTTATTTGCTTGCTCAGTCTGTGGAGAGATTTCTTTCTCTGCAGAGGAAGTTGTCTCTTGTGTCTTGTTCTTGGACATCAATTTCTTCATTTTGTTATACTATCTGTTTAAACTAGATGTCCACCAAACTGGCTTTTCTTTTTTTTTTTTGGGGAAGGCCTGCTTTTAATCTGGTCAAGTACAGTCGAGTCTATACAGTTGCTAAGATGATTATACAGGGCATCTGTGTACCTCTCTGCATAGGCATCATTATTGCCTATGATTGCAGGGGGTATAAAACTTTTTATACCATCACTTAGTGGGCTGTAGTTTGCTTTGTAGAAGTTCCTTAGTTTTTTTGGCTCCTTTGGGGGTTTGGGGTCCAATAGTTACTTCAAATGAGACTGATTTATGGTCCAACCATACATGGGAGGGCATCACACAGGGGACAGTACAGTGACCACCCATATTGGTGAGTACTGTGTCGAGGACTTTAGAGCCCCTTGTGGGGTGCAGACTATCTGTTCCAGAACATTTGCATTGACAAAGTCCAGGAACCTCTGTGCAAGCATGTTTGAGCTTGTGTATGTTACCCAGTTGATGGAGGGTGGCAAGTGACTCCAGTAAGTTTAGGGAGGCATTGTGTTTTTCTTGATTCATGGAGGAGGACCTTTAGCTAGCAATAATGTGGTAGGGTATTTTGCTTATAGTTAATTGGGCATGGAGTAGTTCTAGAGAGTCATACTGTTTGACCAGTCTCGAGGTGTACTTTGCTTAAAGGATATACCTCCACCTTTGGTTCTTTCACACTCATACTGAAGTCTGAATGTGTTGAAGTCATTGTAGCCTTGCACAGCTGAGGTACTCTCTGTGGCTTGAACCATGTTTCAGCGACTGCACAGACATCAGCATCTTTCAAGAGAAGAAGTGAAGAGTGCTTCAAGGGAGTGCAGTTTCATGTTTAGACTCCTAGCATTAAGCAGCAGAACCTTGGGTTTCTCTCAAGTGGATTTTGCTATGTCAAAATTTTTGTTGTTTTGATATTGCCTAAAAAAGGCACTTTGGGGAGGCAAGCACCTTAGATAGCATCCAAAAGCCTAGGAGAGACAGGTGCAGACCATCTCTGGCAAAACAGTGTTGCCTGTTGAACATGTCTTCCAAGGATGACAAATACTGGATCCCCCAAGAACGACACCAGAAACTAAGTCAATTGTTAAAGTCAATCAGTTTTTGTTTATATTGTGGCATCATCCTGGGTAAAGGTAGAATGCTGCTTAGGGCTAGCGTCATACCTGCCTGGGACCCATAATCTGAGAATTCAGTTATGTCTCTCTTTGTATAGTCTAGGGAGGTATTTCTCAAGTCATTCACCCCAACATGGAATATGACAGAGTTATAACGGTACTTGTTGTCAAGTGCCCTGACTGCATGCATGATCCGACAGATCTTGGCTCGATAGGCAGCTGACTATGACCTTCTCCTTGTCCAGCCTGGTGAGGGGGACATCAGTGTCTCACTATGAAGTCTCCTCTGACCAGGACATTAGGTTTTGAGGTATTTTGCCTTAGGGGCTTATTTGGTGAGACACTGATATGTGTGTTGTTATGTGCAGTGATTTCTATACATGTTGAGATGTTTGCAGATAATTTGCCCTTGGGAGGTCTCTGATCATTTGGTAGGCTTCTACTGATTACCTCCGCGTATGTGGGTTTATGTTGTGTGTCCTGAACTTGTGTGAGAGGTAAAGTGAGTGAGCTGACAGCCTATTTGATGTCTTGTTTTTTGTTACATGAGAAGATTGTTTCCAAATTGATAATGCAATTACATCTCACACATATGGCATTTGTTTGTTTCAGGACTAAGTGGTTGTCAGTATACATGAGGTAATTACCACATTGCCTCAGGATGCTGAAGTCAAGCAGGCTGGCTGGAGAAATGGTGGGAAAGTGACCATCCATAATGGCAGGTTTATACTCTAGTAAACTTGGGCATCCTGAGGCAATATAGCAACTGCCTCACATACACTGACAACCCTCTCCTCTTACCTCCCAACATCAGACTTGCGAGAGATGCACTTATATATCCAAATTGGAAGCCATGCACTCTCCAGCCAAGACCAGAATAGCTGGTCAAGAGGAGATGGTCAACACTTGCACCACACCACATGGAACACATAGCCCTCCAGAACACACACCAGCACTGTCTGCACATAAAAACACAAACCACACACCCACCTTTGCGGAGGCTCTCAATAAAAATTTACCCAAACAGCAGAGACCTCCAAGGAAGAAATGCACTCCACCACCACAATACAACACTAATCACGAGACACATAACTCTCCTAAACAGTGTGCCAATCAACCAAAGTCCTTAAGGCAAAACAGCACTCCCAACACACTAGTCATAGGTGACTCGATAGTGAGGCACACTGATGTCCCACTCACTAGGGTGAATAAGGAGAAAGTAACAGTCAGCTGCCTGTCAGGAGCCAGGATCCACCACATAACACATGCACTTAGGTCCCTCAACAACAGGTACAATTATGACTCTGTCATTATACATGTGGGTGTGAATGACCTGAGATGTACCTTCCTGGACTACATGAAAAGAGACATAGTGGAGCTCTCTGATTATGTAGCCCAGGTGGGTATGACCCTAGCCCTGAGCAGCCTCCTACAGAATGATACCACAGTACAAACAGAAAATGATTGATTTCAACAATTGGCTAAGTTTCTGGTGTCATTCTAAGGGGATTCAGTATCTGTCTGCCTAGGATGACATGATTGACAGACCTCAATGCTTTGACAGAGATGGTCTGCATCTGTCACCCCTGGGCTTCCAGATACTGGCCAAGGCTCTTGCCACCCCTAAAGTGACTTTTTTAGGTGGTGTTCCAAAGACCAAATTACCACCATAACAGCTACAAACAAATGCAATCTGAGAGTCATGCTGCTCAATGCAAGAAGTCTAAATCTCAAAATGTACTGGCTCAAAGCACTCCTTTAAATGGAGAACATCGACATCTGTGCTGTAACAGAGACCTGGTTCAAGGCAGCAAAAGGCACCCCTGCACTACCAGGCTATAACTTGTTCCACACCTTTCAGCCCCAGAACTTGGACCGAAGTTTCCATATTCATAAAGGATGTGCACACCTCCAGACTGGTAGCCTTCAGCTGCAGCTAACATTGGGCAAGACAGAGATTCAGGTTGTAGCCTGCTATAGGTCCCAAACCATGTCCCAAGACTCACACTACATGTTCCTAAGCACCCTGGAGAATATTAGGGTCCAACCTGACATTCATACTGGACGACTTCAACTACCCCTCCATTAACTGGGAAAACTACCCGTACTAATACACTTGCCCAACGTTTCCTGGAATTCATTAATTCCAGTGCCCTGGACCAGCTCATTCTTACCCCCACTAGAGGTAGCAACATCCTTGACATGGTCATTAACAACATGGGCAACCATTGCTGTACACCAATAATCAACTCCTCCCTGGTTAGGTCCGACCACAAACAAATCACCTTGGAAATCCATATCCCTCCCATCCCCCTGCAAAGGTAACCACCATGACAAACTTCTCCAAAGATAACTTTGAGTTCCTAAAAACAGAGGTGGCTAACTTCATGGCACCCATACAAACAGAGAATAGTTGCATAACCACTGAATCATACACCAATGCACTGTATGAACATGTGGACAGATGCATGGATCTCACCATATCCAAAAGAACCAAGACACTCTCCTCCAAAAAAAAGGAAGCCAATTTGGTGGTCCCCTGCCATAAATAAACTCTACAACAGAAGGAAGAAACTGATGTGGAATAAGGTGAAGTCCCAAGACTGGAAAAACTCCCTTATCAGCCTCAACAAGAAGTTGAGATCCCTCATCAAATCCTATAAAACTAGCTATGAAAATAGAATTGCAGCAGATAGTAAAGACAACCACAAGGCCTTCTATAGTTATGTAAAGAATCTCCACGGCAATACCCAGATTTGCTCTGAGCTACTGCACAATGGTACCTCCTATACCGAGCCAACAGATATTGCCAATATACTAGCCGACAGATTCAGTGCCAATGTTACCCCTCTCTCCCCCACCAAAGGACCAATCACAATACCAGTAGATTGCCAGGCACCCAGTATTATTGCTGCACAGCTTAAAACAGCACTGTCCAAGGCCAAGAATGCAGCTTCTATGGGACCTGACAATATCCCTGGCTGTGTTCTACATGAACTACAGAGTGAACTGGCACCTCACCTGTGTGCCCTGTTCAGTCACAGCCTCACCTCAGCCTTTGTCTCTACTGAATGGTGCACTGCTACAGTCATCCCTCTCAACAAAGGAGGAGTGACTACAGACCCTTGGAACTATCACCCCATTAGCCTGACGAGTCTGATATGCAAAGTATGGAATGCATCATCATGAACCTAATAAACAAGGATATAGGGAATCTCCAAACTCTGGATCCCACACAGTTTGGTTTTGTGAAGGGTAGATCATGCCTGCTAAACCTGGTCAATTTCTTTGAATCAGTCACCAGAGCAGTGGATGAAGGCAAGGTGGTTCATAAAGCCTACCTTGATCCTGCCAAGGCCTTTGGTACTATTTCCCACTCAGAAATCATAGAAAAACTCACTAAGCTAGGCATCAACCCCTATTTCACTAGGTGGGTTGCAAACTGGCTCACAGATAGAACCTACAGTGTGAAAGTAGTAGACTCCAAGTCAGACTGCTGACCAGTCACGAGTGGTGCCCCACAGGAATCTGTACTGGGTCCTCTCCTGTTTGGTATCTACTTTTCTGAAGTCCAGACCAACATGAAGGGACTCTAGCTGACAAAGTTTGCAGATAATTGCAAGTTGGGAGCAATTATTAACTCTCCAAGTGATGTTGACATCCTACAGAAAGGCCTCACTGAGACCAATGACTGGTGTCAAAACCATGGCCATAAGCTCAATGCCAAAAATGTGTTGTCATCCCCTTTGGGAAAAACCCGGTTACCATGAATTACCACATCAATGGTAGTCCACTGAACACAGAAGGCGTTATAAGAGATCTGGGAACATAGATTGACAGCAACCTCTCTTGTGACCACCACATTGCCACTGTGGTCAGAAAGTCCTTCTATGTGGCACAGCTCATTACTAAGGGTTTTGCATCCAGGAAGAAAGAGGTCATTGTCTTCCTCTACTCTTCCCTCTTTACGCCAGTCATTGAGTACAGTGCCCCATTTGGTATGTACCTGACTAGACACCTGCAACAACTGGAGAGGCTGCAAAACTACCTCACAAAGAGGATCCTAGGCTTTAAACACTTGTCCTATATCGACAGATTCAAAAAACACCAACTATTCTATGTCTCATATCGCCTACTTTGAGGTGATCTCTGCTTGTTTTACAAAGCCATGTCTGACCCAGCTCTGTTAGAAATGTTACATCTAAAGAAATCCCAATCCCTCCGCACCACACTCTCCAGAGACCTCAACCTCATTACCACAATCAACAGAACAAGCTGGAGGGACAGGTTCATAACCCAGAGACTGGCCATGCTATGAAATAGACTTCCCATACATGTCAAACAGAGCACCTCACTTGCCCTCTTCAAGAGAAACCTTTATGAGTGGATGGGAAATAGAAAATTATCTCCGGGGATCACTCCAGTGGCTCTATTCAACAGAGGCACTGGGAACTAAGGTCGGGTGGCATGATGCCAGGGTAATCCTATGGGCTAGGCTTGTAAAGGCTCCAGGGCCATTAGCCTAGTACACACCTATGAACCTACTGTTGGGGAGTGGGTAAGTTAGATGGGTTTGTGATGTAGGTGTAACAAGGGATTATTCTATTGATGGTTTAGGAAGAAAAGCTGTGGCAATGCTGCTCAGTGAGCAGCTGAGTTGCTGCAGAACAACAGGGGACTTGGGAGGGTCCTACTGACAGACATCTAAGGAAAATTTAAGTTTCCAGGCATTTGCATCGATACAGGGCAGTGCTAACCATGTAGTGTGATGTGCAGCTATGCGTAAACGCAAGGCTTAAATACAGGCAAAATTCAACAGTTTTAAGACAAACGACTAATGGGAAAGTCCCAAACTGAGTCTTTCTCTAACAACCCCCCAGCTCAGATGGAACCTGAACTTCAGACTTCTGCCACAAGGGTGCAGAGAGGCTCTCTTAATGTAAGATGGCTGGATTAGAGCACAGTGATACCAAACAGCTTAGATTCAGCAAGTCTGGCTCTAGCCTCTGCTATATAAGGCAGTAGTACAGAATTTCAATGTGCAGAAAAAAATGCAGACACAATCAGCAAAAATGAAGCAGAAATTCAAATACACACAGTTAACAAAGTGCAATATAGGCTTTAAATATACTTATTTTTCAGTTGTTTGCAGTGGATGCCTTGGATTTCAGTTCGGGTGCACTCGAGATCTCTGGCTAAAGTCACCAAACTATGCGCATACTGTTTTGAGGCGCTGCCATTCTTCTTCAGCTTAACCTATTTCCTCTTATTCCTGAGGGTTATAGCCCTGAGTAATTCCTTGAACTGCTGTGCTTTTTCTCCATTCAAATTCCAGGTCTTCAGCCTGGTCTTTGTTGACTTTAGAGCCTTTTCTGACCAGCTGATTGTGGCAACTGGTGGTTTATGCTGTGGGCTGACTGTTTCACTGGGAATGATTTTGCAATCATTGTTTCTACCATACTGCCCTTTCTTTATTAGGAGGACGTCTACCTGAGTTGCATGTTGGCCACTCCTGTATGTGATCTTGTGACTGTCTTTATTTCTGAACCATGTGTTGGCTACCATCAAGCCATTTGCTAGACAGAAGTCAAGAATGGCCTTGTTTCCTTTATTCCTGTTGCTCCACCCATGTGGACTCAGGCAGTCCTCATATCCTGTTCTGCCTGTCCCGATATGTGCATTCAAGTCACCCATTATCAACACTGATTCATGTTGTCCCACTTTATCTAGTAGGTCCTAAAACTGCTGTCTGAATGCACTCTTTTTCTCACTATCACAACCCTGCTGTGGTGCATAGGCTATTATGAATACTGTTGCGGAATTAAGAAATGTTATATAAACTGTATATCTATATCTATCTATCTATCTATCTATCTATCTATCTATCTATCTATCTATCTATCTCTCTCTCTCTCTCTCTCTCTCTCTCTCTCTCTCTCTAGCGTGATCTCGGAGTTGATATACTTAAGTGGGGGTGTGGGAGTGGAGAGGGGTTTGACCCCCTTCAAACACTTTATTTTAGTTAATTTGTGGGTTTTTTTTTTCACTTTTAAATGCAGAGATACTGAAATCTCGGTGTTTTGTGTTCGTTTTTTTAAAACTCGAGATTTCGGCATTTTGTCATTTAAAAGTGGACCTATAGATATATATATATATATATATATATATATATATATATATATATATATATATATATATGTATATCTAGCTATAAATATATATATGTGTATATATATATATATATATATATATATATATATATATATATATATATATATATATATATATTTATAGACATATATATTTATAATTACATAAATTACATAAACTAGGGGTATATATAGAAGATCCCTGGTTAGTGGTTACTTCCAACCTGATGTCATTTAAGAAACCTTCAGGATAACCCCTGGTAATGAACATATTCATTAATTTGTTGCATTCACACATAAAAGTATTATAATCTGATATCATCCAAGCAAGCCTAATGAGTTGGTCCTTAACTACAGCTTTCTTTTGGTGTTGTGAATGCTAGCTCGAATAATGAAAGTAGCTATTAGAAAAAGTAGGCTTGTCGAATATGTTAGAAAAATAACCTCTCCCCATCCTGTCTTTACTGATTAAAACATCCAAGATTGCAATTTTATTCAGGTCAAAGGAACAGGAGAAGGATAAAAAATGTGCTGTATTGTTAATATACGAAAATGAATTCTTGAAGTTTCTCTACTGTATCATCCCATAAAATAAAGATATTGTCCAAGAATCGAGTATATAAACTCCAACACGTAACATAATTACTGTTAAAAATAAAGCAATCCTCCCATTCAGCCATGATGAAATTAGCAAACATAGGAGCACAGGCCACTCCCATGGCCATCCCTTTAATTTGTTTGAAGCACTGACCTTCAAAATACAAGAAATTATTTTTTAATACTATTTCCATAAGGGTGACCATGGCTTGAACACTGTCATTATTGAATTCACAACATTTAAATAGCTGTTGTTCAAACCATTGGAGGCCTGTGTCATGGGGGATAACTGAAAACAAATTTTGAACATCAATGGTAACCATAATAGAATTTGGACAAAACTTTACTTTGTTCAATAATTCCAAAACGTGCCACAAATCTTTACATATTTGCCCCACTTTTGATTATTTTTTAATTTTTTTGTCTAAATATTTTGCTATAAAAAGGTCTTTGAATGTTTTGCATTAACTATGTGCCTAGATGGGGGTTGGTAAACATTTTTGTGTAATTTTGGTATTCCAAAAATACTAGCTACCATAGGTTTGTCATTCATCATAAATTTGTATTCATTTTTAATAATCATACCTTCCAACAATAAATCAAACAAAAAATAATCAATTTTAGAATAGGCGACATTCCGTGGTAGAGTGACGTTTAAAGACTGTGTGCGTGAATGGGTGTGCCTTCTTTGAAGGTTGGGCATCGGGCTGGCACCTTGGCACCATAAAAATCCACTGCCAATCATTCGCGGCCCGGAGTTCCGCTGTGGCGACCCCTAACCAGCAAAAGCTGAAAGACATTAGTTTTTTAATCTCATAACTTCATACGCATCATCTAACAACAACATATGCATATTATTGGAATAACCTGTTTGATTCATCACCACCAAATTCCCACCCTTATCAGGTTTCATGACATGTATATTCACATCTTCTGTAATACCTTTCAACAATGTATAATCTGTCCATGTCATGTTAGAATAAATCAATTTACATTTATCATTACAAATGTCATGAATATTTAACTCACAAATTCTTTTAAATGCCTGTAACCCTTGCTGAAGGGAAGGATTAAACATGCTGGGTTGATGTAAAACTCTAAAATCACCAGGGGTTGTACTGTTATTAAACATAACCCTAAGTTTAGCTTTCTAATAAATAACTTTAAATCAATTAACGTACTAGTGAGATCAGCTCTCCTGGTGGGTAAAAAAGTAAGTCCCCTAGCCAGGATGTCAGCATGAGCTGTAGTGATATGCTTAGTAGAGTAATTGTAAATTTAAAAGTCATTAGCAGAGTTTGTAATGATATTTAAGTTCAAATGTTCAAAATCTGCTGTAGAAATAAAAGGTTCTAATTCTGACGATTTTTTCTCAAGATATTGTTTTGGCTTCGCTCCCTGGTTCAAATAAACCTCATTCAGATTTTGACTCTGAAAATTATTGCTTCGTTGCTTGTGGTTTCTGATCTGCTCGGATCTCCTCACAACTTCCTGTTTTAAAGGGACAGCACCACTTTTAGAAGATGTATTTGTAGAACTCGAGGAAGTGAGCGGGCCAAAATTAATGTCATTGGTGGATGTACTCTGGTTACCATGGTACCAAGGTGGATTAGGCTATACCTTCCCTTTTTCAAACTCAGGTCTCTTACATTTTGTGATTTTGTGCTCAAGGATATTGTGGCAGGTCGTATCAATTCTGTCAAACAAATTTAAATAATTAGTTTCATAATCATTGAAAAGGGATCATCCCTAATAGATGTTTTCAATGCATCCATCTGAAGAGTTAACCACTCTAGTTCAATGTTATTGTGTTTAATAATTAAGCTCAAAAGTTCCAAACCAGTTTGATCAAACAAATTGTGTAAATTTACTAATTCCATTTCCCAACTACACTGTTAGGAAATTTTCAAACTCCTAATCCTCTGGGAATACACTTTGCCTCAATGTTTTTCATTAAATATGTATTCTCTAGCTGAATTTTCTTATATTTGCACAATAATTTTTCAAATTCCTTGAGGTGGTCCACCAAGGAGGAGGAAGAACTGTTTCTCATTGGGATGCAATTGCAGTCTATATTAAAACTGAACCCATTGTTTTTCCATTCAGAAAATTGAAAAGGGTTCAATAATGAGGAACTGTGGTCCCGACCTGACTGAGCTGTCCATTGAGTTAAAGGCAGTTCCAAACTACTGCTCGAGTTGTTTCTATTACTCTGAGTTGTATTCACTTGGGTAGAGTGTATGCAACAGTGAGATTGTTGACTCATCTGTTGAATGAGCATAGTCAGGTATCCTACATATTGGAAGCTCCTGGATCAGTGGTTGCCCAAATTCTAGAAGAAGACATATGAACACCACCAATAACTGTAAACCACAAACTGTTAATCAAAACACAATACAAGAAAAGGGCAAATTAATCCAGAAGCCAAAGTTAACAGGAAAAAGTCTTTATTGGTCCATAAACATTAAACATCAGTTTAGTGCTTTTGTTCACCAGTTTTAAAACTGAAGTTTTATGAAGTCAAATGAATGGGATCTTTGTTAATGAGTCTGTTTTATGGAGTTTTTATTCAAAATGTTTTAAGTTGTTAGAATATTGACATGTGACTGGGTAAGTGTTTTTGATTGGTGTTTTTACATTTAAATATGTTGATTAATTAACTAATTAATTCTGATGAAGTTCCACTCTAGGGATGGTATATCCTAATCCATCTAGGTATCATGGTAACCAAAGTACATCCACCAATCATGTTAATTATTGGCCCACCCACTTCCTCAAGTTCTATGAATACATCTTTTAAAAGTGTCTCCGTCCATTTAGAACAGGAAGTTGTGAGGAGATCTGAGCAGATCAGAAACCATAAGCAACAGAACAACAATTTTCAGAGTCAAAATCTGAATGTTTATTTGAACCAGGGAGTGAAGCCCAAACACTATCTTATGAAAAATCAATGTCAGAATTGCTAGGGGACTTACTTTTGTACCCACCAGGAGAGCTGATCTCACCAGTAACTTAACTGATTTAAAGTTATTTATTAGAAAGCTAAACTTAGGGTTATGGTTTAATAGCAGTATAACCCCTGGTGATTTTAGTGTTTTACATCAACCTAGCATGTTTATTTCCATTCCATAAGGGTTACGATCATTTGAAAGTTTTTGTGAGTTAAATATTTGTGACATTTGTAATGATAAATGTAAAGTGATTTACTCTAACATGACAAGGACAGATTATACATTGTTGAAAGATGTTATCAAAGATGTGAATATACATGTCATGAAACCTGATAAGGGTGGGAGTTTGGTGGTGATAAATCAAACAGATTTTTCAAATAATATGAATAGGGTCTATATTAGATCACTGAACGCTTAAAAAAGTGAACGGTGATTAATCGACCCTATGTAAGCGAAAGCTTACAATGTCGAACTGTCAGAACAGCAATTTTTTTCCAAGAGAAAAAAATCGCTGTTCAACAAAAAAAAAATAAATAAAAAACAAAACACTTTAAACATTACATTAAGTGGGGGGCTTTGCACCCCACACCCCCTGATGTGGGGGGCTGCGACCTCCACCCCCCCTATTTAAATATACCAAATCCGAGACCGAACTACAGTGCCAAAAATGGCAAAGTAATGAAGCAGCCAAACAAATTCTTTCCCAGGGGAAGAATTTGCTTTTTGCCATTTCAGTCTTTTAAGTTCGACCAAGATGCATTTGAAAGAATGCATCTTCAGTCTTCTAATAGGAACCCTATGAATATGCTGTTGTTAGATGATGCATATGAAATTATATCTAAAAATGAGATTAACATTGCCTATTCTAAAATTGATTTGTATTTGATTTATTGTTGGAAGGTATGATTATTAAAAATGAATACAAATTTTTGATGAATGACAAACCTGTGGTAGCTAATATTTTTGGAATACCAAAATTACGCAAAATTGTTTACCAACCTCCATTTAGGTCCCTAGTTGATGCAAAATGTTCAAAGACCTTTCTTATAGCAAAATTTTTAGACAAAAATTAAAAAACAATTTATCAAAATTGGGAAAATATGTAAAGATTTGTGGCACTTTTTGGAATTACTGAAAAAGTAAAGTTTTGTCCAAATTCTATTATGGTTACCATTGATATTCATAATTTATTTTCAGTTATCTCCATGACACAGGCCTCCAATGGTTTAAACAACAGCTATTTAAACATTGTGAATTCAATAATGACAGTATTAAAGCCATGGTCACCCTTATGCAAATAGTATTAAAAAACATTTTATTTTTCATTTTGAAGGACAATGCTTCAAGTAAATTAAAGGGGTGGCCATGGGAGTGGCCTATGCTCCTTTGTTTGCTAATTTCATTATGGCTGAATGGGTGGATTGCTTTATTTTTAAAAGCAATTATGTTATGTGTTGGAATTTATATATTCAATTCTTGGACATTATCTTTATTTTATGGGATGGTACAGTAAAGAAACTTCAAGAATTTTTTTTACATCTTAACAATAAGTAGATTTTTTTTTATCTTTCTCCTGTTCCTTCGACCTGGATAAAATTGCACTTTTGGACATTTTAATCAGTAAAGATAGGATGGGAAGAGGTTTTGTTTCTAACATATTCCACACATCTACTTTTTCTAATAGCTACCTTCATTATTCAAGCTGGCATCCATAACACCAAAAGAAATCTATAGTTAAGGGCCAGCTCAATAGGCTTGCTAGGATGACATCAGATTATAGTACTTTTATATGTGAATGCAATAAATTAATGAATATGCCATTGCCAGGGGTTATCCTGAAAGTTTTTTAAAAGACAACAGTTTAAAGGTAACCACTAAAAGAGATTTTGATAAATATCCCTATTTTATGTAATTCTGGTGAGTCAGTTAAAATTAATAATACTATAATTAATACCAAGAAAGACATTATGATTTTTTCTTTCATTACTACCTATACTGCTGAGGATGTCAACAAAAACTAGAGATTGTTTTCTGTAGACTCCAACTTTATAGAAAAATTTGGTAGTTCTCCCACTATTATTTACGAGAAAGATAAATCTTTTAAATATCTGGTGGAAAACAGGAAATTTGACAATTATGTTTGTGGGAGAAAAGGTATCTTTAAATGTGATTGTTGCCTACAGTGTAGTTCTATTATAGGGGGTGGCACATTTCATATTAAAGGGGTTGAATATACGATTAATTGGTGTTTTTATTGTATTTCACAGAATGTGGTGTATTTAGCCCAGTGCTTACAATGTCCCCCCTACTACATAGGTAAAACCTTGAGAAGGTAGAGAGACCGCATTTATGAACATCTCACAGACATTTAAAAGAAAAAAAAAACTACTAGTGCTTTATTTAAGAATATTTTTGGTCATCCTTCACATAAATTTGTCTTTTTAGTTATCGACCAAATTAAAAAAGATTCCCCAGGGGAGAGTTATAAGCATTTAAATCTTAGAGAACTGAAATGGCAAATTAGATTAAATGGCATTGTTCCACCTGGATTAAATGAAAGTAATTCTTTGTCACGAGTTTTAAAATTGAAGTCTTATAAGGTGAAATGAACGGGATCTTTGTTAACGAGTATGCTCTTATGGAATTTTTATTCAAGGTGTTTTAAGTTGTTAGAATATTGACATGTGACTGAATAAGTGTTTTTAATTGGGGTTTTTACATTTAAATATGTTGATTGGATTAGTTAGTTCTGATGAAGTCCCATTGTAGGAAATGAAAGTGCTAAACTGATGTTTATGGACCAATAAAGACTTTTTCTTATTCACTTTGGCTTCTGGAGTAATTTGCCCTTTCTTTGTGTTATGTTTTGATTAATAAGTTATTTCATTATCTCACGGAAAACTACACATTTGCCATACCCTTAAACTCATTTCCAAGAAAATTATCAAGCCCGACAAAGACACCATACATCAGTCTGTAGGTGAATGGTGTCTGTAATCAGGATTCAGTGGAAGAAATCTAATGTGTGCACTACATATCATAGAATCATGGGTAAATACTGTTTTGACTTTGACAATTTTTGGCTACAGGACTCACAGGGCTAATAACCCACTGTTATGATGGCTCAATTCACAGAATGTTCCTATGCTTCACACCTTGTCTTAAGCTTTTATAATGCCATTCTAGGAGCATCCATTTCTTTTTCATCATGAAAGAACCTGTCTCATGAGAGTGATGAAAGGCTGCTCTGTAAGGTTATATTTCTGGAATTTGTTCTAAGATTAAAATGTTGATAATCCATGGAGTCATTCCCCTTTTTCTCGACTACTGATTATACTAATTTTGAATTTCTTTACCAAGCATTTGACTCTTTCTGTTAACTGGCTTCAGAACCAGAACCCCTAGATAACATCATTAAAAAAGGAAAACTCCTGCAGTATTCACTTGGATCAATGAATGCAGCCACAAACTTTAGATGGGCCAACATTTTGCAGACCCTATCCCATAGGTCAGTTTGAACAATGATGCATTTTGCATGGGGTGGAAAGATCATGTGAATGACCACAAAGCCCAATGCTTCATAGGTTCATAAGTGTATAGGTTCTTAGGTTTATACTAGGCTTATGACATCCAGGGTCCTTATAAGCCTAGCCAAGTAACTTAAATGTGACCCACAAATTTGATTTATATAGCTGATGATTTACTGACTGCATCTGCCCATCAAAGACATAGATGCCAGACCAGGGATGAATTTCCAATTAACCATCCATTGGTCCAAGTTATAGGTTCATAGGTTACTATTTATTTTTATTTATTTTATTTTCCATTTGTTGACCAGGGTAGTCCGACTGGATGCATGTCCATTTTCAGTGGAGGCCTGGGAGAAAAGGTCCAATGTAAACAGAAACAATAAAAACATGTTACAAATATAATATTGACAAAGATTACATAAGCAAACACGAATAAACAAGTTCCACAGGTTAGAGTTAATCCCTGGTGAAAGCCAGAGGTAAATTAAACAGTAAGCTGATTAATAGAGTTTACACATTCTAAATGAGAGTTAGCCAGGCTTGATACAATGGCATAGCCAATTTAGTGCCAGATGTTGTTTGAGTCTGGTTTTAAATTAACCAAGGGAGGAGAGTAAAGTAATATCAGCTGGAAGTGAGTTCCTAGATCTGCCTACAGAGTTTGCAAAGAGAGAGTCACCAGCTACATTGTTAATTTTGCTTGTCTGAATTAGTAGTCTGTTAGAGGATCGAAGCAGTCGTAGATTGTTATAGGTGGGGATAAGATTTTTAAGTGCAGGAGTATTATCCGGATTATAAAGGATTTTATAAGCCATGATAAGTTGGTTATACTGGATTAGACTGGGTACTACTAGACTAACTGCCCTTGTGAGCTATTCTAAGCATAGCCAATTACCCCATGTGAGAATCAAACCCTACTCCTTGTGTCTGTAAGGTAAACACCTTAACCATTATGCCAACCTCACCTTGTAATGCTTGCTAATCACCATGACTGATATTGTGAGAGTGTGTGTAATGGATCTTACCATCCTCTTATTTATGACAATCAATGAATTTATTGGAACTAATATTTTTATCTGCAGACTGTTGCACGAGGGATGGATGACTTTCACTAGCCAACTTCAACAGAGAGCTCAGGTACAACTAATTCTTACAGTGAAAATGCAAAGCAGGGAACTTAATGGCAAGGTACTTAAATAGGGTTAGGGAAAAACACTGCTTCACATGGACGGGAAGCCTGTCACACAGAATAAGAATTCCCTGAGAAACATATCTGTCTCTCCAATGTGGCCTGTTTATGTCACAAGTAACATTTAGGACTTTTGATCTAGTAGTTCTGATGCTCTTTGTTTTGTGGATGTGCAAAAGGTTCATCATAGCAGAGTCCTGGGATGCCTTGTACGCCAGACAATGATCACCCCTCAAATGTCTGTATGAGACAGATTAAAGAGACAAGTATTTGAGGGGATCAGAGCAGGACAATGTGTTTACTCCCTGTAGTTTTTTTGTAGGGAACCTTTGTGGATGTTTTTGTTGCTGCACGCATCTGATGAGGTACATACCAAAGGGGGCATTATACTCTATGATGGCACTGATGAGGACCAAGTACAGTGTTACAAAAACATCTCTTAACCTAGATGCCATGCACTTACTTACAAGCTGAGCAATATAGAAGGATTTTTTTACTACTTTGGACACATGTTGGTCGAAGGCTAGGTGACTGTCTACACAAGTTTCTAGATCCTTGATCACTGAATCAACCTTTAGGGGTGTTTTATTGATGACAAAACTACCCAGGGTAGTCATATTCCCAAAAGGTACTATAATGCATTTCTTGATATTGAATTTTAGGCCATTGTTTTGGCACCAACCATTTGTCTGTGTTAGACCTTCCTGAAGGGTTTTCTCATCTTGGGGGGATTCAGTGACTGCTCCCAGTTTGCAATCATCAGCAAACTTGGTCACCCAGAAGCCTCTGACATTTGGCTTTAACCTCTGAAACATAGATGCCAAAGAGGAGAGGGCCCAGCACAGAGCCCTGGGGAAATCCGCTGGTGACTGGCCTCTTTATAGAGGTGATCTCAGTGATCTTAACCTCTTGGTTCCTATCTGTGAGCCAGCTAGCTATCCAGCATGTTATAAAAGAGTTTTTACCTAGTTCCATAACTTTGTTGACATTGCCTAAGTGTGGTATTGTATCAAAGGCTTTAGCCAGATACAGGTAGGCAGTATGCACTACTTTCCCCTTATCCATTGCCTTAGTTACCTTTATAAAGAAATCCACCAGGTTCAGTAAACGTGACTTATCTTTGAAAAAGCCAAACTAGAATAGATCCAGTGTCTGGAGGTCACCTATGTCCCTAATAGATCCAGTGTCTGGAGGTCACCTATGTCCCTAATAGATCCAGTGTCTGGAGGTCACCTATGTCCCTAATAGATCAAGTGTCTGGAGGTCACCTATGTCCCTAATAGATCCAGTGTCTGGAGGTCACCTATGTCCCTATTGATAATGTCCATAATTCTTTCCATTGCTTTGCAAATAAGACTAATCAGACCAACGGGTCTGTAGCTTCCAGGATCTGTTAAAAGTTCTCCATAATTAAGGGAGGGTGACTGTTACAGTCATCCATTCTTGTGGCGTAAAGCCTGTTTTAAGACTATAGTTAAATAGTGACTCCAGATAAGTTGTATTTTAGACTATTCAGGAGACATCGTGGAATGTTATTGGGGCCTACTGAGGCTGTGCTCTTGGCTTTAACGAGTGCAGCCAGTATGTGCTTCCTAGTTATAGTTGGAGGGTGTTATGTTTGAGGGCATTTTGGGGGGATATTTGGGGGTGAGACAGGCTAAAGTCAGAACTGAATTTGTCTGCTAACAGGTTCACTATATCACTAGACTCTTTGAAGGTGTCACCATTTACCACCGGTTCAGCCGACTGCTGTCTGCTGCCTTTGAGGTTTCTAACATAGGTGAAAAAGGCCTGAGAGGCTATCTAAACCTTATAGTTAGCTTATTTGATCTAATTAGCCCTCTTAGTTGCGTATTTAATTTGATGAGAGAGTTTTTATCTTTCCTGACTTTTCCCATTGTTTTTTTCCTTTTGTTGTAGATTCTATTTAATTTAGTATCCCACCGGGGGGGGGGTATTTCTGGTAGGTAAAACAGCCTCTATGCAGCCAATGACATGGTTGGACAGAGTTTCTGACAGCAATAGGCTACTGTGTTTTTAGGGTTTGGCAGCAGAGGAATGAATTTTGAAAGATCATCACTTAATAAAAGGTGGTTTGCCTTGGAATAGTTCCTTACTGTTACTAGTTTTACTGCTGTTATGGAGTAGATTTTGATTTCAAAGGAGATAGATTTATGGTCCAACCTTTCCAGGGAGGATGAGTCACTGGGGAATGTGCAGCATTAGGTTCATAGGTTCATAGGTAGGTACTAGGCTATTGGCCCTAGGGCCTATATAAGCCTAGCCAAAGGTACCCTGGCTTTCACCACCCGAGAAAATTATTTTCCTGTGCCACTGTCGAGAAGAGCCACAGAAGTGATCCCCGGGATGAATTTCCTATCTCCCATCCAATCATCAAGATTTTTCTTGAACAGTGCTAATGAGGAGCTTTGTTTGATATAGATAGGTAGTTTGTTCCAGAGTATGGGAAGTCTCTGGGACAGGAATCTATCCCTCCAGCATGTTCTGTTTATTGTGGTGATGAGGTTTAGGTCCCTAGAGCATGTAGCTCATAAGGATTGGGATTTCTTTAAGTGGAGCATGTCTAAAAGCTCTGGGTTTGACATAGCTTTGTGTGTTAGGCAGAGATCGCCTCTGAGTAGGCGATATGCAACAGAGTAAAGCTGCAGTTTTTTGAGATGGCCTGCATAGGGCATCTGAGGCCGATAATCCTCTTTGTGAGGTATTTCTGTGGCCTTTCCAGTTGTTGTAGATGTCTTGTGAGGTACATACCAAAAGGGGCATTGTACTCTATAATGGGTCTAATGAGTGATGAGTAACAATGACCTCTTACTGGATGAGAAACCTTTGTGATGAGATGGACTACTGTGGCAATGTGATTATCAAAGGAGAGACTACTGTCCACCTGTGTCCCAAGGTCTCTTATCAAACTTTCAGTGTTAAGTAGACTACCGCCTATGTGGTAGTTCATGGGTACTGAGTTTTTACCATAAGGAATGACAATGCACTTTTAGGCATTGAGCTTGAGGCCATGGCTTTGACACCAGGCATCTGTCTCAGCAACGCCCTTTTGTAGGATGTCCACATCTTTTGGAGTTTTGATTATGGCTCCTAGTTTGCAGTCATCTGCGAACTTCATTAGCCAAAGACCTTCTGTGTTAGCCTGTATTTCAGAGAAGTAGATACCAAACAGGAGATGACCCAGGACTGAACCCTGTGGTACTCCACTTGTCACTGGTCTGAAGCTGGATTTGGAGTCCGCTACTTTCACAGTGTGGGTTCTATCAGTGAGCCAGTTGGTAACCCATCTTGTGACATAGGGATTTATACCTAGTTTAGTGAGTTTATCTATAATTCCAGAGTGGGGGATGGTGTCAAAAGCCTTGGCGAGATCTAGATAGGCTGTGTGAACCACCTTACCCTCATCTGACTGCTTCAAAGAAGTCTATCAGGTTTAGGAGACATGCTCTGCCTTTTTACAAACCCGAACTGGGTGGGGTCCTGAGTTTGGAGATTACCAATGTCATTGTTTATAAGTTCCATGATGACGCCTTGCAGACCAGGCTCATTAGGCTAATGGGGCAGTAGTTTCCAGGGTCTGTGGTGGCTCCCCCTTTGTGGAGTGGGATAATTGTCACTGTGTGCCATTCAGTGGGCACATAGCTTGAGGTGGGGCTATGATTGAACATGGTACTTAGGTGGGGTGCCAGTTCGTTCTGTAGTTCATGTAGAACACAGCCTGGGATGTCGTCAGGTCCCATGGATGCTGTGTTCTTGGCTTTGGATAGTGTGTTTTTTACCTGTGCAGCCGTGATTACAGGAACTTTGCATTCTTCTAGTATAGAGATGGGCCCTTTAGGGGATGACAGAGGGGTAAAGTTAGCACTGAACCTATCTGCCAGGATGTTGACAATATCCGTTGGTTCTGTCTATTTAATCCAAAAACCTTCCCCTGCACGGAAGCAATTGCACAGCTAAAGCAAATATAAATTCCAAAAAGAAAAAGCCAGCAACTGTGGGCTGTGAAATGAGCTCATGAATAAACTTTACTATCCATTTGCATTCAGTTTAATGTGCCATCCTGATTTATTTATTAAGTTTAAAAGGTCTGGATGTTTGACCAATATAAAAAGCATGACAGCTACAAGCAAACATCCAGACCTTTTAAACTACGCATATCGGAACATTTAAGTGATGTCAGATGTAAATTGTATAAACATACCCTTAAACATAGTACGGCCAGATTTCATTTCACAATTATTGATAAAATAATTGGTGATATAAGTAATAAATCAGGATGGCACATTAAACTGAATTTCAAAGAGAAGAAATGGATAGTAAAGTTAGGTGCATTATTTCAGCCTGGACTTAATGAATATTTATGAACAATTGTATGTATATTCATGAGCTCACCAATCATATTTTGTTTTCAATTATTTGTATTATATAAAGGACTTCAAATGCTTTATGTGGATTTGCACTGATGAAGGCTAGGTAAAAAACCAAAGCCGAAACCGGTCTGTTTTGTTCATTGGAAGTTCTATATATGTTTTACTAATTAAATTAGTTTTCAAAGCCCACAGTTGCTGGCTTTTTCTTTTTGGAATCTGTATATTTAATGCCATTGTGCTGTAACTCAGAGCGGATCTGAGTGTTGCCATTGAGATTCTTGACATAGCTATAGAATGCTTTGTGGTTGTCTTTAGAGTCAGTGGCGATTTTGTTTTCATAATTAGCTTTGGAGGATTTTATGAGGGATCTCAGCTTCTTACTGAAGCTGACCAGGGAGTTTCTCCAATCATGGGATTTTACTCTTTTTTGCAACAGTTTCTTTCTTCTGTTGTAGAGTTTGTTTATGGCAGGGGACCACCAGATTGGCTTCCTTTTTTTGGAGGATAGCATCTTGGTTCTGTTAGGGATTGCACGATCCATGCACTCATGTAAGTGCTTATAAAGTGCATTTGTGTAGGATTCAGCAGTCATACCTCTATTGTCCGTCAGCATGGGTGTCGTGAAGTTTGCCACTTCTGTCTTAAGAAGTGTGAAGTTGGCTTTGGAAAAATGTTTTACTGTGGTTTCCCTAAAGGGGGGTTGGGGAGGGATGTGGATGTCTAGGGTGATTAGCTTATGGTCGGATCTGACCAACGAGGAATTGACCTCTGGTGTGGAGCACCGGTTGCCCATGTTGGTAATAACCAGGTCTAGGATATTGCTGCCCCTGGTGCGGGTGTGGATAAGTTGATCCATGGCATTGGAATTTATGAATTCCAGAAAACATTGAGCACAAGAGTTGGTACATGAGTAGTTTTTCCAGTTAATGGTAGGGTAGTTGAGATCGCCCATTATTAGGGTGTTAGGTTGTACCCTAATATTTTCCAGTGTATTAAGAAATGAGGAGTGGGAATCCTGGGGCATGGTGGGGGATCTGTAGCAAGCTTCAATTTGGATTGCGGTCTTGCCCAGAGTTAGTTGCACTTGGATTATCTCGGATGCATTATGCTGAGCAACTAGCCTGGAGGTGTGGATATCCTTAATGAATATGGACACGCAGTGTTCCCCAGGTTAGGTGGCCGAAAGGTGTGGTATGAATTATAGCCTGGTAATGCAGGGGTACTCTCTGGAGCCTTGAACCAGGTCTCTGTCACTGCACAGATGTTGATGTTCTCCATTTTAAGGAGTGCCTCGAGAGAGTGCATTTTGAGGTTTAGACTTCTAGCATTGAGTAGCAATACCCTCAGATTCTTCTTGCCTGAACCTGTTAGGGTGGTGAATTTGTCATTTGAACCTTGCCTAAAAAGGCACTATAGGGGTGGCTAGAGCCTTAGCCAGTATCCGGAATCCCAGGGGCGACAGGTGCAGGCCATCTCTGGCAAAGCATCATGGCTTGTCGATCATGTCATCCCAGGCAGACAGATACTGGATCCCCTTAGAATGACACCAGAAGCTTAGCTAATTGTTGAAGTCAATCATTTTGTCCTTGTACTGTGGTATCATTCTGGGTGATGGCAGGATGCTACTCAGGGCTAGGGTCATACCTGCCTGGGCAACAAGATCAGACAGCTCCTCCATGTCCCTTTTCATGTAGTCCACTCAGGTCATTCATACCAACATGGACAATGACAGAGTCATATTTGTACTTGTTGTGGAGTGACCTGAGTGCATGCGTTATGTGGCGGATCCTGGCACCCAACAGGCAGCTGACAGTAACTTTCTCCTTGTTTAACCTGGTGAGTGGAACATCAGTGTGTCTGACTATAGAGTCACCTATGACTAGAGTGTTGGGTACGTTGTTATGCCTTATGGGCTGTGGTTGAGTGGCACACTGAGTTTGTGGGCTATGTGTCATTTGGGTTATGTTGGGAGGGTGGAGGTTGCTTGTGTTTCTGCTTTGGAGGTCCCTGTTGCTTGGGCAGGTTTTTACTGTGAGCCTCCGCTAATGTAGGTGTGTGTTTTGTGCATCTATGTGTGTGTTTTGGTGGTGTAGGTTTTGAGGGACTATGTGCTGAGTGTGGTGTGGTGCAAGTGTTTACCTTCTCCTCTTGACTGTCTAGTCCAGTCTTGGGTGAAGAGAGCTTTGCTTCCAGTTTGGCTATATAAGTGCATCTCTCACAGGTTGTAGTGTTGGGTGGTAGGAGGAGATGGTTGTCTGTGTACATGAGGCAATTACTGCATTGCCCCAAGATGCCCAGATTCATCAGGTAGACAGGAGAAAACACCGGGGGCTGACCCTTAGACATGCCTGGATAGGTGCTTATTTGTTAAGTACTAGAAACTATTTTCCTCTAGTCAGTGAGGAAAGTTGAGTGCTGTAGTAATTTGTAGCTTATTTAGTGCTTACAATAAGTTCTGAACAAGTGCCGAAACAAAAAAACGGCTAGTTCTAAGAAACAAAATTAAGCTAGAAGGCTTCCCTCCAGCACAGAAAGGATTGGGCCCTAGAAGCCTACAAATAGTCCTGGACACAGCAAATCTATATCCAGGCTAGACTACCCACAGGAAAGGCAGAAAACAAGCTTAGAAAAAGTTTTTTTTTTTTTGTGCACACAAGGTCCTGTATGTTGGAGTCTCTAGTGGATGTAGCCACTATTTGGTCAAGGATATTTGTATTTACAAAGCCAAGGAATCTCTGTGCTAGTAGATTTGAAGCCATGTAAGATTCCCAGTCTGTACAGGGGTAATTAAAGTCTCCCATGACTAGGGTGTTAGGTTGGATGGTAAGTGTCTCCAGTAGGTTTAAATGTGCATGATGGGCTTCTTGGAACATGGTGGGTGACCTATAGCTTGCTAAGATATGGTACTGGATTTTTTCTATGGTGCTCTGCACATGGAGGAACCCCACTGTGTCATTCTGTTTGACCAACCTGGAATTATGCATGTTACTGATGTATGTCAAGACACCTCCACCTTTAGCCTTTGTCTATGCAGCTACTGGTTTAAAAAGTGTGTAAGGCACTGAAACCTTGCACTCGTGGGGTACTCTTTGCCACTTTAAACCACGTCATAGTAATGGCACAGATGTCTATATTCTCTAGTGTAAGGAGAGCATGGAGGGCATGTTGTTTTTTATTTAAGCTCCTGGCAGTGAGCAGCAACACCTTGAGGTTCAATTGAATTGATTTTGCTATGTTAGTAAGTTTGTCAATTTGGCATTGCCTAAAAAAGGCTATGGGGTGGTTAAAGTTTTGACCAGTATTCAAAAGCCAAGAAGGGACAGCTGCAGACCATCCTTGACAAAACAATGTGGTCTGTTAACTATGTCCTCTCAAGATAAGTATTGGATCCCTATAGAAGGACACCAGTAAGACAGACAATTATTATAATCAATCATTTTTTTGCTCATGCTGAGGTATCGTCCCTGGTGATGATAATATGTCTCTCTTCATACAGTCCAGGCAGATACATCTCAGGTTATTTACAACAAAATGCAGTATGATGGAATCATACTGGTACCTGTAGTGCAATGAGTTGACTGTGTGCATGAGTTGGTGAATCCTGGCTCCAGATAAGCAACTAACCATTATCTTCTCCTTTTTCAGACTGACTATGTTTTACAGTGGAGTCCCCTATGATGAGAGGAGACAAATTAATATACATCAAGGCTGGTCAAACAGGACAACGCACTTGAGGTTCTCCAGATCAAATTACCATAGGCAAAAATCCCATACCACTTCCTTTCACATGAAACCAATAAAATGTAATTATGATTATTGGAAAGACTCCATATTCATCAGTGACTTTAATTACCCCACTATTAACTGGGAATAATATATGGCAACAAATGTTCAGGCAAAGTGTTTCCTGGATTTTGTAAACATGAACTCCCTGGACCAGACAGTCAATACACCACACAGGGGCTCAAACATACTCGAGCTGATCCTCACTAATATGGCAGAGTGCTGCACACGCCCTAGTGTAATGTCCTCTCTGGCAAGGTCAGACCACAAAGCATTCTCCTTTGAAGTAAAACTAAATCCCCAAACCTCAGCTAACCCTAGAATGCTCAGGAAATACTTCAAGGCTAACTTCCTCCTACTAAGTGATAATCTGGCAAAATTTCAAGCCCCCATAAACCTCGAGAACATGGCTGCTTATGTGGAACTGTTCACAAAAACCCTATATAAGCATGTTAATAGCTCAACAGAGGTAGCTGTACCCACCAGGAAGAAATACAGAACTAACTCAAAAAACAAGTGACCCTGGTGGAATCTTAACATCAATAGGCTGTGTAACAGAAGAAAGAAAAAAAATGGCAAAAATTAGGAGGTGCAGCACCCAGCAAGATAAAAGCACTCTCATCAAACTATACATAGAACTTAGAGGGCAAATAAGGTCTACCAAATCCAAATTTGAGTTAAATTTGGCCTCCCAGGACAAAGATAACCACAAGGCATTCTTTACCTATGTCTGCAACCTCAAAGGAAATACACAATTGTGTGCAGAACTCATTGTTAATTGAGAAATCTATACTGAGCCGGAATATATAGCAAACCTACTGGTCGAGAAATTCAGCTCTAACTTTACCCTTCTCTTCACCTCAACCACAAGGAATTCCATCAAATATAGCTTCCCCCTACTATCACTAGGGAACCGGTCTTCAATGTTCTGTCTAAGGCCAAGAACTGCATCGATGGACCCAGACAATTTCCCAGGATGCCTTTTAATAGCATTAAACATGACCTATTAGGGCCTCTGGAATTGCTACTCAGCTGTAGCCTTCAAACAGGCTTCATGCCTCACGAATGGAGAACAGTAACAGCTCTCCCTCTGCAAAAAGGTGGGCCATCTACAGACCCTTTAAACTACAGACCCTTAAGTCTCACTAGTCTCATATCCATAGCCAGGGAAGGAATTATCATGGAAATGATCAGTGATGTCATAGGAAACCTTCAAACACTGGACCCATCCCAATTTGGTTTAATAAAAGACAGGTCATGCATTTTCAACCTGGTGGACTTCTTTGACAAGGTTACCAAAGCAATGGATGAGGGCAAAATGGTTCACACTGCCTACCTTGACCTGGCCAAGGCACTTAACGCAATACTAGGCATTGCTGACAAACTCAAGAGGTTAGGTATAAACTTTTACATCACCCAGTGGATAGCCAGCTGCCTCATAGACAGGACCTAGGAAGTTAAATGTTTCATCTCCCATGACCCTTTTTACAGTTATGAAGGGTACCAGGAACTAGTCAGAGATTTGGGATGCATATCTAGGCTTAAAAAGACTTTGTGGTCATTAGCCTAGTATATACCTATGAACCTATAGGAAGTGTGTTTGCTTTACATAGAGGCTTAGTGTTTGGGTATCCATTGAGAGTGACTGTATGTGTGGTGTTAGGCGTTGTTTTCTCTGAATGTCTTTGGACTTGTTGAGGCATATCTTTGACAACAGGCCATCTAGGCAATCTTTGTTAAGAAGATTACTTTTAAATGCCTCAGCATACTTTAATCTCTGTGTGTGTCATGTGCTGTGGGAGGCAGGTGTTGTGTGAGTGGTTTGGACAACCTGCTGTGTGTTTGTATGTGACAGTTTAGCCTTCAGTGTCATTGTATAAGTACATCTTTCACATACTGTGTCTGTTTCTTTAAGGAGTGGTTGTTGGTAAACATGAACCAATTGCTAAATTGTTGCAAGATACTCTTATCCACAAAGCTGTCTACAGAGAAGCTAGGAAATTGCATTTCCATGCTGATTGGTGAGCTACAAAGGAGTGGTGTGTTGCGGTTAGAAGGCTATTAAAGGTGCTTTGTTTGTTGGTGCAGAATAATAAGGGTGCTTTGCTGTTGCAGACTTTGCTAAATAGCTCTCAGTTCTACTAACTTTAATGACAAAGTACTGAATTCCACTAAATCCCCAGACTATAGGCATTATCACTCAACGCCCTACTTGCTGCTATAAGCTAGAAAGCACGCAAGACATTCGCTCTATATTTATTGCTTTGCTGGGTATGGTTTTATAGACCATTTTACAGGGAAATTTTACTTTCTAGGTGTTTGCTACTGGACAAGGTTCTGCTAACTGCTGCTCCACAGTGTGCACCTTTGGACAAATGCTCCAAATTTATAACAGCACAGAAAAAATGGAAAACTAACTAATGAGCTTTCTGGTCAATAAAATAACTGCACTGTGAGCCCTTTTGTGTGTTTCCCAACACAGATTAATGAGGAACACACTTCCTGTCACAAGACAAATAAACCCAATCCTCCTAATGTAAAAAACACAGCAGAAGAGACCCACAAGTGCAATGCTCACACAAGCAGATTAAACAACTAGCTTGAAATATTGCTTTTTTATCTTTCTTTTTTGATGAAAAAGCTTGTTACTCACAGTTCAGGGCTTTCTACACCTCTCCAAGTCTTGCATAAAAGACCTTTGGTGGGGGTAGCTCTGAACTGGATACTGAAGCCTAGGTAAAGGGGGGGGGGTCCAATCAAATAAAATCAGTATTGGAGCTCTTTCAGAAATGTTAGCTTAATGTCTCAGTGGCAGTTGCTGCAGACACAAATAACAAGGTAACAAAAAGGCACTGGAATGCAACTTCACTGTACAACAGGTCAATGACCCCAGGCAGGTTAGAATTTCAGAAACTTTAGTTTAATATCTCAGTGGGGGGAGACACAAAGAACAACAGAACAGAAGGTAATTGAATGCAACTTTAAGCAAATAAATAATAAGCAGAGTATAAAACTATAGGAGCAGGGGCGGCCCGTGGCATAGGGCTGCCGGACTGCAGCCCCCACAAAAATAAAAAAAGAAAAAAAAAAAAAATAAAAAAAAAAATGTTTTTTTTTTCAAAATTGGACTTCATGCATGGTGGAATCATCATGGCAGCAAGTCCGCCGCCCCCCCCTGGGGACACAAGGAGGCGTCTGTGCACTTTTACAGTGCACAGACCCGATATGGGTCGGTCTACGGACTGCAGAGAGAGCAGGCAGGGACGGGATAGAGCATTAGGGATGGAGCATTGGGATCCGGGTCTGGTCTCAGTATGCAACGTTAGCTGGATGTATTCAGGTAAGGTGCCTTTAATTTACAATGTTTATTTGTATGGAGTTTGTGCTTTTAATTTACAATGTTTATTTGTGTGTGTATGGTGCTTGTGCTTTACTGGAGAGTGTGTGTGTGTGTGTGTGTGTGTGAAAATGCCCCAGGTGCTTATGGTGGTGTGGTAGGGAATGCCTCAGGCTTGAACCCTGTACCCTGTATGCAGGTGTTAAAGAATTGAGTTCCCTACCCACCACCATTTGTAAAAAATTTCAGATTTTGCCTCATATTCGATCTGATCTGTTCCTCATAATATCTGTGGTTTGTAAATGCTGCAATGCTTGATATTTGATGGTGTAGTAGTAGCATTGTTACCTCACAGCTGCAGGTTCTTGGGTTTGATTCTTGGCTGGGGTTCCTTCTTTGTAGGGTCTGTATTTTCTCCCTGTGTTTGTGTGGATTTGCTTTTGTGTCCTCCCATGTTACAAAGACATGTCTGCATTATTTCTTCCTGGGCCTCTGCTGAAAATTGTTTATTTGTTCCAAGTCAGACTGTCCTGATTAAAAAATGTTAAATAAAATTGACAGGCATTTGAATTTCAGACTTAAGGGTTTCTGAATGTTTAATTCCTTGCGTATTTGATGGTGCAGTGGTAGTATTATTGCCTCACAGCTATAGGTTTTCTGGTTTGATTCTTGGTTGGGGTGGCTTCTGTTTGGAGTCTGCATCTCCTGCCTGTGTTAGTGTGGATTTGCTCTGGTGCCCTGCCATTTTACAAAGATGTGTCTGCAGTTTTAATCCCCGAAAATGCGTCTCTGTTTTGTTCTGTCCGCAGTAAAATTGACAGGCATTTGAATTTCAGACTTCAGGTTTCTGAATGTTTAATTCCTTGTATAATTGATGGTGCAGTGATAGTATCGTTACCTCACAACTATAGGTTTTGTTTGATTCTTGGTTGGGGTGGCTTCTGTCTGCATCTCCTCCCTGTATTTGTGTGGATTTGCTCTGGTGCCCTGCCATTTTACAAAAACGTGTCTGCAGTATTAATCCCTGCGTCTCTGCTGAAAATTGTTTTTGTTCTGTCCGCAGTAAAATTGACAGGCATTTGAATTTCAGACTTCAGGTTTCTGAATGTTTAATTCCTTGCAGATTTGATGGTGCAGTGGTAGTATTGTTGCCTCACAGCTGTAGGTTTTCTGGTTTGATTCTTGGTTGGGGTGGTTTCTGTGGAGTCTGCATCTCCTCCTGTGTTTGTGTGGATTTCCTCTGGTGCCCTGCCATTTTACAAAGACGTGTCTTGCAGTATTAATTCCTGCGTCTCTGCTGAAAATTGTTTTGTTCTGTCCGCAGTAAAATTGACCCGGCATTTGAATTTCAGACTTCAGGTTTCTGGCTTAAATTTCCTTGCAGATTTGATGGTGCAGTGGTAGTATTGTTGCCTCACAGCTATAGGTTTTCTGGTTTGATTCTTGGTTGGGGTGGCTTCTGTGTGGAGTCTGCATCTCCTCCCTGTGTTTGTGTGGATTTGCTCTGGTGCCCTGCCATTTTACAAAGACGTGTCTGCAGTATTAATCCTCTCTCTCTGCTGAAAATTGTTTTTGTTCTGTCCGCAGTAAAATTGACCGGCATTTGAATTTCAAACTTCATGTTCTTCAGAATACATAGTAGCACAACCTTCTTTTTTTCTAGCAATTTTCTAAGTTTATAAGATGAATATTTTAAATTTGTCCCTAATTTTGGGACTGTATTCCCCATTATTGGCTCGGCCCAGGTTTTTGTGCTAAGGTTGACAGCTATGGCAAGAACTGAATTCACTGAATATGGACTGTAGAATTGTGCATATTTACTGATAAAGGTGCACTGTAGAATTGTGCATATTTACTGATAATGGTGGACTGTAGAATTGTGCATATTTACTGATAATGGTGGACTGTGGAATTGTGCATATTTACTAATAATGGTGGACTGTAGAATTGTGTATATTTACTAATAATGGTGGACTGTGGAAGTCTGAGTAGACTTTTATGATAAATGTTCTCAACTGGGCAGTTTTGCCATTATGGGTGCATATGTTTTGTTTCATTGCTTACTGGAAAAATGTTCAAAACAAATTTAAAACACCCTCTAACAAGTGTACTGTATTGTACAAGGAATATAATTTTAGTACAATGAGGAAGGTGTATCAAAGAGCACATGTATGTTTCATATGCAAGGGGCCTATGATTCAAAACAGCCCAAAATTAATCTTTATCTGCCACTGGCAAAATGTATTTTCTTTGAATGTGGGTTTCAATGCTGTTTCAATGAATGTGAGTTTCAAGGGCACACGAGTTCTAATGCTAAGTTTTCATTGTGAGACTGCATTGCTTTGTTTAACAGATGACTTAATGTTTGTGCTGTAAAATACAAAATAAAACTTTCAAATGAAGTCCAATCATTGAAGTAAAGCAGTATGCACATTAGTGTTTATGGTAAATGGAGTGAAATAGCCAAGTAATGGTTAATTGGAATGGCTGCAGAGGCCCCAGTTCAACCATTATTTTGTCAGGGGGGGGAAGGGCAGCAAACTCAGACAGGCCCAGCTGAACTATACCTCCCAACTGTCCAGATTTTCAAAGAATGAATAGATTTTTGCTTCTTATTTTTGGTTTGTTGTTCATAAAATTTGTAGTTTTAATTCCTAAATGATTTGCCAGAAGTCACTAAATAATAAGTTTCAGACTTCATAACCTTCATAAAAATGCATGTTAAAGTAAGAGCCGTTCTATCAACTGTCTCAATTTATACAAGAGCAATTTTAGTACTGTTTATATGTGCCCCCAATATATTTGGCCTTGTTCAGATTTACTGCATTAACAGGTTGAGAGGTACATGCAAATAAATTGCTTTATAGAATTAGGCATAGCCAACCTCTCAACTGTCCCAATTTTTGGCTCAAAATGTTGCTCTTCCCCCTAATAATCCCTCTGCAAAATAGCAATTTTGGAAGAAAACATGGAGGGTTTACAATTAAGAAATAACTGTAATAATCAAAGTTATAGATTACTTGAAATGCATGTAGATTCTTTTATTTTGTCAGCTGCTCAAGGTAGCAGTACTAATATTAAAGTGTCCCTTCTTTGACAGGTAGAAGCTGTATTGTGTGTCTATTTTATATTTTTGCATCACATTTTTGGTCCATTTTTCATAAAATTGTGTTTTTTGGCAAATTAGTGACAAATCACTAAAGACTGAAGTTAGAAAATGACAGACATTTGAGTTTCAGATTTTATACCCTTCAGAAAATTCATACTAATGCAAGACCTATTCTATTATCTTTCTAAGTTTATTAGAGCAATATTTAAAAATTGTCCTTATTGTATGGCTTTGTCCAGATTTCTTGCTCTTGAAGTTGAGAGGTATGACAAATGTGTCAGGGCCATCACAGTCAGCCAGAGAGATTTCAAATTGTGACATGCTTGTTGCACCCCACTCCCCCATGTAGTGACTCTGGATGTGTCCAAGCAAGGCAAGGAGTAGTTGTATCTACCTTGGATGGGGAGGACACACTGCATAAGTACTACAGTGGCTTTTCATCTGTCCTTGATTTTGCAGAATGGTCTGGTTTCTGTCATATTTTTGTACTGTTGATTTATGCTTATTACTCAAAGTGCCTGTTGCTCTGTTTAAGTAGCAATGCTTTAATGATAAGGTAAGCTTGTCTGACATCGTAAGATGCAAGTAAGCTTTAATAAGCATACTGTTAAAGAATTGCCAACATTGAAAGCCTTTCTGTTGTTGCCATGCAGAGAATACTTGACTAGATAATGTATAAGCCTTGGGTATTAAAGGACAGGATTCCATTATTTTCAGAAGCTCATTACACTTGTTGGAGACTTCCAGTCATCTCTACAGGCTTTACCCGTAAACTAAACAGAATGCCAATCATGTGTGGTCCATAACCTGTACAGTAATCCTTTAAGCAATGTATCTTGAGCTTGTTTCTTGTTTGCTTTTCATTTTTTACTTTTATCATGTTTTCCCATGAAACAAGTTGTCAGGCAGCAGGTCTTTTTGGATAAGAAACATTTTTACAAGTGGGGGCATCACATAGATTTCTACTTTCAGCATGTTGCTTGGTACTTTAATAAAGCTGAATATATTATAATTAGAACTGCAGTGCAAGGAGAAGTGGTTTGAGTTGAGTGCTTCTGGTTTTCTTATACTTGATTTTGACTGGCATTCCAGTAATGTATTTAAAAAGTAATTTATTTTTTCATGCCTCACAACCTTTTGTTTCCATCTAGATATTAAGTAAGCTGTCATGCAGCCAATGCATTGAAATATTTTTATTCTTCTACACTTATTTTTGTCTTGATTGGACTTTCATAATGATGGTTTGCCACCCAGGGCAGCGTATTTAATTAAAGTTAGTTTTTTTGTGGTTTTGTGCATAGCTCCTCCCCTTTATGGTTGACCACACCCCTTCCCTTTGACCCCGCCCATTCAGCGTCTCCTGCAGCCCCCCTGTGATTTGAAGTCACCAGCCGCCACTGTATAGGAGAAAAACTGGAATATCAACACTGTACAAGCAGTGAATCGCAAATCCCGGAGCAGAAAAAAACAATATTCTCACTATTGAAATTCTGCTACAGTTTAAGGCACCAGACAATGCAGAAATTTAACGGTAGCACTGTTTATGGGAAAATGCAGTAATAAATGACTAAATAAGGCTAAAATCCGGAAGTAGTACCCAGTTCTGCCACGACTGTGAAAAACAAGACTTAGGCCCAGCATGGTTTAAAATACAACTAGCTTTTGCAGCTAATTGTACTTGTAGAGGTAGAAGTGCACTATAATATAGAAACACGATCTTCCCACAACTGCAAATTAAGCCACAATACTAAGGCATTAGAACAAACTATAAAATGCAGCTAGGTAACTTTTTTTCTCTAAAACATGGAAAAATGTACAAAAGTACAAAGAAAAATCACCACACTGATCACTATAAGTGCAACTTAAATATTTAAGCAGAATTGAAATAAAAGCTTTTTTCTCTTTCCTTTTTGAGGAAAAGCTTGATACTCACAGTCCAGGGCTTTCCACAACTCTTCAAGGCTTCTGGTTCAAGTTATATCAAAGCATTTCACATATTTAATTTAAACAGGATTTTCAGGATTCCAGTAGTGATTCATTTATATTATGTGATGTGGATCTGATACTTCGGTAAACAAAGTGATTCCCTTTTATATACATTTTGACAGGACGCTATGAAAATATGTGAGTAGCTCATCCATATGAACAGGCTGATGATAACAGTACACAGAATGGGAGAATATATTTATTTATTTTTACTTGTTAACCAGGTAAGCCCACTGGATACAAGTGTCCATTATTAGGGACAACCTGGGATTAGTGTCTGGTTAAGTGATTTGCTCAGAGTTACAGGAGGTAACAGGAATCTGAGGGAACAAAACCCAGGACTCTAAGAAGCAGCTTGTTAGTTGTTCATAGCCTTAATCCCTGGCACTCTCTGGCAGACAGGAGAGCTCAAATGCTTCAGAGTTAAATTGAGGTTTGATGTTTGCATGTGAGGGGTCCTTCTATTCATAAACAAGACCACATTCACATGGTAGAAACGACCAGTGTATGATGTCTTTAACTATGCAAAGATTAAACTTACTTCTCACTAATTTCTTCCTTCACCAGCAGTTTGAAGGATGTGGTTACTTTACCATGGCCATTTGACAGACTTCTGTTTTTTCATCCTTCAACTGATCTCCACATTTCTATTAAATGCCATACACATCAAATCAGAAGAAATATTGTTTGCTCCTGTGGCCAAGACAGATTTGAATGTTAATGCTCGAGGAACACTCCCTGTACTTCTCCAACTCCATTCTCACATAAGTCCTCTGACTACCTCCGAAGGGAATGTGCATCTTGATCTACATGTACTCAAACAGTCTGTCTGTTTCAGTTCCATTAGTAACTTTATGTCTGAACATTTTGAATTAGGTAGAGTCTAACTTGAAGACTTTTTGGAAGCCTTTCACTTAAGAAACCCTGGAGATAAATGGAAGGATTGTTTCATTTGGGCTTTCTTCAGGAAGGCAGCTCATTTGATCTCCCTTGTTTCAGTGCTGATATGCATTTTGCAGTTTAGATCTTATTAATTCATTCTTTCTTTAAACTTCACTAGACAAACACTTCCCATGTTTTTGCAGTTTGGTATTCTGCTCCTCTAGATTTGTTTAGGATTTGCCAAACAACTGAGAGGTACAGTCCTTCCCTCCTAAGAGATCCTACCTGTGAGATATAAACCTCTTTCTGTAGAAACTTACATTGTCCTCCTTCCAAGCCAGCTTTGTGTAAACAATTTAAGAAATGGAAAACCAGAAGTTACTTCAGCTAAAATTATTTATCCCTGTCAAATTTTATCCATTATCATTCATAAGGATATAGTGTTTGTAACTTCAAAGTATGGATGGTCTACTAGAAGCAACAGAATTACTGGGACTAATTGGAATGGGCTAAAGGTATAATACAATCAAGTAACAGATGGGGACAGTCAGTTTCATTCACAGACTGCTTCAGTATCCACTCATTCTAGGAAAAACTGACAATAGGAACCAACTGAGAAAAAGAAGAAACCACACAGCTGAAAATACGGAACACAGTTTTTACTGTAAAACACTCAGTAAAAATCAAAATTAGTGCTTTCGTAAGGTACACAGACCAAACTTCATCAGATAACATGAACTTCACCCCATTCAACATATATATGTAAAACCACACCCCCACATTCATTAATTAATTACAATGAATACAAAATTTAAACCAAGCCTATCAGCTTAAAAAGAACTGTTAGTTCAATTGACCAAAAAACATACAAACATACTTGTAAATAAAAAATGAAATTCATGAAAAACTAAATTAATTATAAAAATATGTATATCAAAAAAAATCACAAAATATGAATGTTTATACTATAACTGCATAACAAATCATATATATATATATATATATATATATATATATATATATATAAATGAAATGCATGCATCCATGTTATATATAAAACATTTAAGAAAAATATATAAAAAAAAAATATATATATATATATATATATATATATATATATATATATATATATATATATATATATATATATATATATATATATATATATATATATATGGATCACCTTTATATCCTCGAAAAGCGTTTTCGCCAACACACTAATCACCAAAAGACCGACAACAAAAATACGAAAACCATTACACCAACACACTACGTAAACAACACAGTACATTACATAACATATCCACTATCCCTAACCCAAACCCTAACCCTAAGGTCACTAACCCCAAGATCTGACACACACTCACCCTACCTGCACCCTAACCCTAACTCACTTACCCACTAACCCCAAGGTCCGACACTCACCCTACCTGCACCCTAACCCTAACTCACTTAACCCACCCCTAAACCCACAGTCCCTCACTATCGCACACACACCCTACCTGCACCCTAACCCTAACTCACTTAACCCACCCCTAAACCCACAGTCCCTCACTATTTACCTGTCCGCTCCTAACATTAAATCCCTCACTCGAGTCCGCCGGGTTCTCACCTTGTCGGTCATCTGCGTTGTCGGTGTTTTCGGGCATCTGAAGGTGACCCATATATATATATATATATATATATATATATATATATATATATATATATATATATATATATATATATATCCAACACCCTGAGCTTCAATTTACTACTAATGGAAATAGCATCATTTAGACCAGGGGGAACACGGGCATTAAGGAAAACCTACCACCAAACCTCTTTATCTTCCAACCACAATTTCCAAGGGCCCCCTTGATCCCCCTGCTTGATCTGCTGTAACACCATAAATTTAAAATTGTGGTCAGGAAATTTCTTAATATGCCTATATAGGGAATTCTTGTCATCCCACCGACGAATCTCATACACTTGTTCATATATTCGTTGACTCAATTTTTGTTGGGTCTTCCCAACGTAAAAGCCCGGACATGGGGAGCACAATGCAGCGTATACTACTCCTTGTGTGTGACAATTGAATTTTCCTTTAATAACTATCTCCCTACTACATACCCTCACCTTGGTTGTAGTCAGAATGTACCTGCACTGGATGCACATACCACAGCATGACATTTTACCTTGTGACTCAAACTCCTTATTCCATTCCAACATATTTTTAATATTCCTGCCCCTCCTAAACACAAACTCTGGGTGCTCACCAAAGGCAAACAGTTAAAAGGATTTTATAAACCAATTTTATTGAACCCACATGAGAATGTTATTGGCTTAGAGACATGTTTGATTAGAGCTGGGGTGGAAGTTATTTGTGGTGATCAGGAGAGACCCTTTGTGCCTGATGTAGAGGTTGTGCCCATTGGGTCTGAACGTGTGGATAAGGGTGGTATTTCCTGCCCCTTTGTATCCACTTTCTCGAGTGATAGTTATGTAATACAAGATATAGTCAGTAAAAATTGGATCATTTTAAGAAGTGATCCTGTTATGGAGGCCTTCTTTGGGGAGTGCCCAGAGTTTGTGTTTAGGAGGGGCAGGAATATTAAAAATATGTTGGAACAGAATAAGGAGCTTGAGTCACGAGGTAAAATGTCATGCTGTGGTATGTGTAGCCAGTGCAGGTACATTTTGACTACAACCAAGGTGAGGATATGTAGTAGGGAGATAGTTATTAAAGGAAAATTCAATTGTCACACACAAAGAGTAGTATACGCTGCATTGTGCTCCTCATGTCGGCTCTTTTACGTTGGGGAAGACCCAACGAAAATTGAGCCAATGTATATATGAACATGTGTATGAGATTCGTCGGTGGGATGAGAAGAATGCCCTATATAAGCATATTAAGAAATTTCCTGACCACAATTTTAAATTTGTGGTGTTACAGCAGATCAAGCAGGGGGATCGAGGGGCCCCTTGGAAATTGCGGTTGGAAGACAAAGAGGTTTGGTGCCAGGTTTTCCTTAATGCCCATGTTTCCCCTGGTCTAAATGATGCTATTTCCAATAGTAGTAAATTGAAAAAAAAGTAAAGCTCAGGGTGTTGGATAGATAATATATATATATATATATATATATATATATATATATATATATATATATATATTATTTTTTCTTATTTATTTTTTACATATAACATGGATGCATGTATTTCATTTATGTATATATATGATTTGTTATGCAGTTATAGTATAAACATTCATATTTTGTGATTTTTTTTTATGTACATATTTTTATAATTAATTTAGTTTTTTTATGAGTTTTATATGTATTCATTTTTTATTTACAGTTATGTTTTTTGGTCAATTGAACTAACAGTTATTTTTAAGCTGATAGGCTTGGTTTAAATTTTGTATTCATTGTAATTAATTAATGAATTTGGGGGTGTGGTTTTGCATATATATATTGAATGTGGTGAAGTTCACATTGTCTGATGAAGTTTGGTCTGTATAACTTATGAAAGCACTAATTTTGATTTTTACTGAGTGTTTTGCAGTAAAAAGTGTGTTCCGTATTTTCAGCTGTGTGGTTTCTTCTTATCCACTTATTCTAGCTGCTTTACTGAATATTAATATCTCAGATGCCTGGCTTTGATCAAGACTTCTGGTTTTAGGTTAAATGCAGCTGTCTACAAAGGACTGCATGGGGCTGTCAGTGCACACTTCTCTACCCTACATTCCTCATGCTCTTCCCCTGTTTCATTCCAATCCTGGACCCACACAATTCAGATACTTTACTTTGTTCTTGTTTTACTCACACTGTGTCTTACATTTTAGCTTTTTCCTCCATCATTGCAATAAATCTTAACTGATTAGGACTACATTGTAATAAATGTGGAGGATGTGACAGAATTAAACTAGGGCCCTAGTTGCCAGTAGGCTCCAGAACTCATGCAGGTGCATTGTAGAGATTTTTTCCAGCCTTTTGATGCAATGATGGCATGAACAAAAATCATGAGTAAGGAAAGCAATTCATATCAGTTCTGTTCAAAGCTTAATGTTTAAAGCTAACAAATAGTAGTTTCCAATAAACTGAAAAGACAAATGCTTTTAGGTATATATAAGTTCTATATGGGAATACTGCTAGCTTCACACCCACACAAAACAATATAATTGACTTCTTTGCACCACCCTGGTGTTAAATTAGGGTAAAAATAAAATCAAAAATGGCTATAGGCATATATTATACAGCTGAGGGTCTTAGGAAGAAACCAGAGCATATGGATAAAACCCACAAAGAAACAGGGAGTTTATGTAAATGCTACTTAGAAGGAATCACAGGTGAAAACACATCCACAGTACAAAGCAATGTGAGATGGCAAAGGTTTTCACTGTGCTACAGGGCCTGTGATCAGTTATTATCACACACATGTCCTGCCCAGGCTGCCATAGCCACTTATTATGTACAATGTTGATGCCTGGTATGAAAATTTAAATAAATTATGACCAACATGACACTTTTAGATAAACTACACTCCCACACACAGTCATTTTCATCTGCAGACAGCCCTCATACCTATCATCTGCAGTCTCCTTATTGACTGCACACATCTCAGTTGTCTGATTGTGTTTACAAAATAACCACAGCAAAGTATTCCAGCTGGCTTCATACAAATGCACTTTAGTTCAGTAATGTCGGAATAATGACTGCTTAACTTCAGCTAATGATATCAGTGTCAGTCACTTTCATCCACTGAGAGCCCCTGCACTCAGTAATTAATGCCAAAGTTTTGACTGTTCACACCACAAGCATCTGATTGTGCTAACAAATAATGGACACAGTAATGTATTAAAATTTGTTTCACACAAATGGTACTTACAGTAAAGTATTCCAGATTACTTCACATGCACACATGAAGATTAGTCCTGCAAACTCATAATAATGCCTATTTAACAAGAACAGATGACAGCAGGTTCAGTCAGGGTCACCCACAGAGACCACCCATATCCAGAATTATAGCCACCTAGTTGAATGTGTATGACTAAAATATAACTGTGATAGAAAATAATGGTCATAATAATGTAGTTCAATGTTATTTAATACAAGCAGTACTCACAGCTTTACACCAATACACATTAGTACTACAAAAGCAGAATAATAGCTGTTTAACTTCAACAAATAACAAGAACAATCATTATCATGCACATAGAGCCCCATTAACCAGCAATTATAGATGCTTTTTGATTGAGTGTACCTCAGATGTCTGTAATAAAATAATGGTGATAGTAATGTACTTCTGCTTAGTTTCAAACAGTACTCAAATATACATTAATCATGCAAAGCTAGAATGGTGACTGTTTAATTTAAACAAATTATAGCATAGTCAGTCATTTTCATCCACATGCAAGTGCTGGACTCAACAATTAATGTCAATTGTGTTGACTGTGCACTCCTCAAATGACTATTTGTGTTAATAAATAGCCACAGTAATAAATTTTAGTTTTGCTTTTCATGGTCTCCACAGTACAGTATTGCAACTTGCTTCACACCAATGCATCTTAGTCTGCCAAACCAGAATAATGAGTGTTTAGCTTCAGTAAATGACAACAGGATCAATTTCATTCACAGAAAGCCCCCATAACCAGCAATTAAAGCCTGATTTGTTGACAGTATATATCACGAATATCCTATTATAATACATAAGAATAACAATCATCATAGCAATTTATTTTAAAACTCTACCAGACAAACTCACACACACAGACACACACACTACCACAATTATAGCCAATGATATGTCTTTGTAGTCATCAAATACTTGCTTTAGTCAAATGACTGGGTAAATACATTAATAATGGCACAGGAATGTATTTCAGATTAATGTTATCAGAACCAAACCATACAGCACAACCCATTGTAGCCCCAAACACATACACATACAGATACGATCCTAATCACAACCACTTATATGATTGTGCACACTTTAGATGTCTGTTTGTAATTAAATGACTGCATCCCACCCGCCCCCAGCACGTCTACATTTATCCCTCCAATAACCACTCCTACTTCCACTCTACTCCAATCAGTATCCTACCTCCTAACACACCCTCCTTTTTTTCCCGCCAAAACCAACTTTCACTCTACTCCCCATTATCATCTTATTAACCAATCCTACTCCATTTCCTCTTCCAGGCCACACCCCTCTATAACTAATACTACTCTCCTCACTTCTAAGATAACATACACTTCCTCTATATAAAACTGTCTCCTATATACCAAACAACGCTATTCTATTACTGTTCTACTATTACTCTTTTCCAACATGCTCTCTAAATACTCCTCCATCTTCCTTTCACTACTACTTCTCTTCACCTTATCTTATTTCCACCATCTCTCCCAGCCCACTATTTCCTTCAACTTCCAATCCTTTCATATAACTAACCACCACAACTCACCTCTCTCACACTCATACTCTCTTATTTCCCCCTATTTATACCCCTCAGACAACCTCCTTCTTTTTTGATACAAACTTATCTCCTATCATACAATCTCCATTCCTATAACTACTAGCAAATCCCTCCATTTCACAATAAACCCCAATCTCACCACCTTGCTATCTATTCACCTAAACTATTATATACCACACCTGATTAGTACTCTCATATCAGGTGACATCCATCCTAACCCAGGCCCTACCACTATAACCACCACAAATAAATCCTTATTATTCACTTCCTTAAACTCACAAAGTATCGTTAACAAAGTCCCAAACCTTCATGCTTGGCTTATACACAATAAACCTGACATCCTGACTATTTCTGAAACCTGGTTAAAACCACATATTAAGGACTCTGAAATAGTTCCCCCAAACTACTCGATCATAAGAAAAGACAGACCTCTCAAAAAAGGCGGAGGAGTAGCCCTTATATATTCTTCCTCCCTAGTAGTTTCTCCCTACAACAAACCTATCCCACACTTTAACAACACTGAACTTCTCCTTACTCTACTACAAATCAATAATTACAAACACATATGTATAGCTTCCCTCTATATCCCCCCAGGGGATAATATCTCTACACTCGAACTTATCCTTTCCTGGCTATCCAGTAACATTAGTAATGAAACCATAATCCTTGGAGACGTAAACATTAACTGGGCCCTTATCCAGGCTCCTGCAAACACCACTAACATCAACCTCTACAATTTCTCACAACTGATCAACTTGCCTACTCACCCAGCCAAAAACCCCTCAGATGGGAGTATATTGGATTGGATTCTAGTCTCCCATCCCCACTATTTCACCAACAGTGGCATCCTTCCCGACCCACTAGGTGACCACTTACCCACCTTTACCCACCGACTTCCCACTATCCTTCAATGAACCCACAACTTCATTACGATCTGTGACCAAAAAACTTCAACCCAATAACCTTTTCAAACTCACTAAAAGCAGTTAATTGGACTTGTCTAAAAACATTACCTCTAGACAATGCAGTTTCATACTTCAACTCAACATTCTTAAAATTACTTGACTCCCAAGCTCCCTTACGGACAAAGAGAATAAAAACTAAATCAGCCCCTTGGCTATCTAAAACTACTCTTTCTACCATGAGACAAAGAGATAAAGTGTGGGCACGCTACCAAAAACATAAGGCAACCCCACTCCTTAACGAATACAAAATGCTCCGAAATAAAGTAAAGAAACTCATCTCTTCTGATCGACAAAACTATTTCTCTACACTCCAAAACCAAAACAAAAACAACCCTCAAAAATTCTGGAAAGGAATCTCCACTCTCCTCCATCCCAGCAAACCTGATACTCCTACCTCAGATCCAAATGCTCCAGAACTAGATTTAGCCACTCAATTTAATTCTTTCTTTATTGACTCTATTTCCAAACTAACCTCCTCATTCTCCATCTCCTCCCCATCATCTAATACCCCTTCACCCACCCCCATAATCTCTACATCCACACCCTACTCCCAACCCACGAATTCCACTACCCCCTCTTCTACACAAATTCTATCCTCATCTACACCACCCCAAAATTCCACACACCCCGACTGCACTCTCTTCTCTTTAAATCCCATTCCTACTGCTACTATTAAGAAACTCCTTCAGAAATTGAAACCATGTACCAATGCTCCTGACAATATCCCTTCTTACTTTCTTAGCATAGCTGCTGAAAGTCTTGCCTACCCCATTAGCATCTTAATTAACCGCTCCTTACAAGAAGACACAGTTCCCCAAATTTGGAAACAAGCCTTTATTATACCATTACATAAAGGTGGTAACAATAACAGCATTACTAATTTCCATCCCATAGCCATCCTATCCCCCATTTCAAAAATCCTTGAAAAATGTGTGCAACTCCAACTCCTTCCTCATCTCCTAGACAACAATCTTATAACCCCCACACAGCACGGTTTCAGACCTAATCATAGCACCATGACTGCCCTTCTCTCCTTCCTTGAAATCGTCAATAGAGCCCGCGACTCTGGACAAATTGTTTCCACCTTACTCCTTGACCTTTCCAAAGCCTTCGATACTATCTCTCACAGCCTGCTCTTAACTAAACTCTCCAAACTATACCTATCCTCCTCCACTCTGAACTGGTTCTCTAGCTATCTATCCAACAGAAATCAAGCTGTACAATGGAAAAAAGCAACTTCCTCCTTCCTCAGTACCCCTACCGGAGTTCCACAAGGCTCCATACTGGGTCCTCTACTCTTCAATATCTTTATTAACGACTTCCATAAATCCTTTCTCTAGCATCATCCAATATGCAGATGATTCTACTATCATCTGCTCTGCCTCTTCTATCACCACACTACAAAAACTTACTCAAGACACCTTCTCTTCCACAGAGCAATGGATGCTAAGCAATCATCTAGCTCTCAATGCCACCAAGACCAAATTAATGTTATTTACTCCCTCCAAAGTCACTCCTCCCAGCATGAACTCATTCTTAGTTACTAGTCAAAATAACTCACCTCTCGAAATAGTGTCAGAGACCAAACTACTTGGGGTCCACATCGACAACCAACTAAAATTTAATTCCCACCTACAAAAAAACATCAAAAAAACACATCAAAAACTTGGTATGCTGTATAGACAAAATGCCTACCTCACATCCACCACTAAAATCACTCTTGCTACTTCCTTCCTTATCCCCTCCCTTCTCTATGGTGCCCCACTACTTACTAATCTTCAGTCCTTGTTAAAAAAACAGCTCACCTCTTGCTATAACAAAATTGCTAAATTTGCCACCTCTCATAAGTCTTCCACTCACCACTGTCTCTCCCTCCATAAACTAAAATGGCTAGAACTTCCTAACCAACTTACTTACACTCAACTAACTCTAGCCCACAAGCTTATTTTAAACCCCTCCAACTGTCCCTCCCTTTCCTCTGCCCTTAAAATGCACCTACCAAACAGAGTTCTAAGGTCTAATAATCAAAATCTACTAGAAGTGCACAAACCTACTCATCCCCCAGGCAAAAACCTTCTTTCCTTCAGCCTTGCTCACCTCTGGAACTCTCTACCACCAAACATCCGCATTACCTCTAACCACTCTACCTTCAAAAAGTCTCTTTTCTTACACCTAGCATCTCAATGGGAATGCTCTTGCACCCACCCCACATAACCAATTTTGTTCTTTTGCTAGCATGTACCTAGATGTTACTGTCAAATGTTAATGTACATTTATTTCTTTTGTGGAGCTTTTCTCCCCGGGACTCCATTGAAAACGGGTTCTTTAAGGCCCAGTGGACTATCCTGGTAAACCAACTGCAATAACTAAATAAATAAAGAAGTACATAAACAATGACACAGAAATGCATTTTATCTTTCTTTTGTTAGACTCAAACCATATCATGCAGCATATTCCCCATCACACACACACACACACACACACACACACACACACACACACACACACACACACACACACACACACACACACACACACACACACACACACACACATACACACACACACACAGACAGATGTGATCACAGTTACAGCCACTTGCATTGCTAAGTACACCTCAGGCCTCTACTTGTGATCAAACAAATAAGTAAAAACATAACAGCTTAGAATTGTATTTCATCTTGTTGCTCTCAAAGCCATATAGTGTAAAAATATTTCAACCACCCCCATGCACACATATATGACCCCAATTATATCCACTTCTATGACTGTGCACACTTCAGATCTCGGCTTGCAATCAAATAAATACATACATAAAATAACATCCCAGGAATTTCAGAATGACACATTGTGACCTAATGCAACCACCACTTCATACACACACACACACACACACACACACACACACACACACACACACACACACACACACACACACTCACACACACACAGATAACCACAACTAAAGCAACTTGCATAACTGTGTACACCTCTGATCTTTGCATACAATCTAGTTAATAAAAAAAAAAAAACATAAATAATGGACCAAGAATGTATTTCAGTTTGCTGCTCTCAGAATCAGCTGCGACCTGTTTTACACACACACACACACACACACACACACACACACACACACACACACACACACACAAAAAAACACATTTTCCTCCCCTTGTATGACTGTGTATACCTGAGATGTCTCCTTGCAATCAAATGAATTAATACATAAATAATGCCATAGGAATTTATTACAGATTGCTACTACCAGAACCATACAGTGTAATCAATTGCAACCTCACTCTGCACACAGACACATACAAACACAGACACAAGTGACCACAATTACAATCATTTCTCTGACAGAGTACAGTTCATATCTATACTTGCAAACAAATGAATGCATAAAATAAAATATAAAAAAATAGGCCAGGAATGGATTTCAGATAGTGGTTCTAATAACCATCAAATGCAACCTATTTTATTCCCCCAACAGATGTGACCACAACTAGAGCCAGTTGTATGACACTATTTTTCTGAGATGCCTGCTTTCAGTCGAATGAATAAATACATAAATAATGTCCTAGGAATTTATTTTAGCTTGCTACTGTCAGAACTATACAGTGCAATCCATTGTAACCCCCTCCCTGTATATAAATATGCACACTCGTGTACACATACATGAAAAAGAAAGTACTCATGGTCCTATAGACTGACTGGCATGCATATTGTTGTTTGAATAAATAAGTAAGTATATAGAAAATAAAACTATAAGTAAAAAAACCCCACTTAATCTTGCAATCATATCTCCACATCCCTATTGTCTTCTTTTATGTTTTCACGTTGCCTCAGCCAGCTGACACAGCCTCTACTAATAGGAAGTAGTTCCTCGTTGCTTCATATAGCAGACTAGTCAGCCTCCACTGAAGTGGCATTTCCATTGCATCCAAAATGCAGTAAAACTTGTAATAAGGTGCAGTTATCTTAATTTTTAGCATAAATATAATGCAGAGTAAGCTGATTTTTCAAGCAAAACATGGAACTTTGTATTGAGTTCCAATTTCTCAAAATGGAAACATTAACTATTTTCTATTTTAAATGAAAAAGCAAATAGAAAGAACTTATGAGCGATGCTTATATGGTGGCGCTACAGGCTAGCAGTTAGTATCCCAAGTCACCCCAGTATCCTTGTGCTTAAAACATTCTTTTATGCCCAAAGCAGATAATGAGTCCAGCCTTCATCAAGCTGCACATTTTTATTTGTTTGAATCAATTTTTTCAAACCAAGAATTACATTTTTTGGAAATCATTTGAAATGTAGGGACTTAGATAGCTGAGTCCAGAAATGTGCAGAATGAAAGACCGAAAATCGAGACTTACATATACTACTTCTGAGATTGCCATTTCTCAGAATATTTCATTTTCTCTGAGCTATGGTGATCTTGGAGTTGGTATATATAAATATGGGTGTGGGGGGACTTCCCACACATCAGTGGTGCAGTGGGGGTTACCCCCTGCAAAAAACAAGTTTAAAGGAAAAGAGCAGTGTTGATATTCACTCCTCTCTTATATTTTTGGACCCTTTTTTGTGATGTTTCAGGACTCAGCAATCTAAGTCCCAACATTTCATTATGGAGCCAATTCTTTCATAAGATGGATGTTTATAGATGACTTGGATATTATCCAGACCAGACTAAATTATTTATTTACTTATTTTACATTTGTTTGCTGGAAAAGTCTGACTGGGCATGGATCCCATTTTCAGTGGAGGCCCAGGGAGAAAAGCTCCACAATGGTTAGTACAGAATATGCAATAACCAAGTTAGAAATGTTGACAATTGTTTGTCTCCTTTCTTATGCCCAGATAAGACAAAAAAAAGTTAAAGTCTTACTAGGTCGAACGGTTGACTTTGGTGCTGGAAGACCATAAGACTGTGGGTTCTATTCCCACTCCAGTTGACTAGATTGCTGAGACTGTTGTGCAGCATTAGTTGAGTGCTGTCTGCTGTGCTCCTGAATGTGTTATCCTATCTGATGAGATGTTTAAGTGAGGCCTTATCTGCTTGAATTAGTGGTAGCTCAGATGGATGGGAAAGGTCCCATGGCACCTATTGAAAAGGTTAGGGGACATTCCCTGATGATGCCCTGGCCAAATTCCCTCTAGTTTTGTAATTATCACCTTGACTATACCATGAAAAAAACTTTAGCCCAGCAGGACTAACCTGATCAAGAAAGGATAAATAAATAAACAGAGCTTTTCTGAGTGTCTTTAAAAATGTACTATTTTTACATTATGACAAACTTGAGAAAAAATTCAGGGCTACTCTAAGGAGTGGTCAGCTATCTCTCTTTCTCTCTCCAAGTCTTCTTCCATAGTGTTACCTTGGATGATATCTCCGTGTCATCCGTTTGGTCTACCCTCTACACCTTCCCAAGACAGTGTATTTTGAATGTGACATTTATTTATTTACTTTTGTCATAGGTAAATGAAGTGGTCCAAGGACCCTTTTTAAGCAAAACCCTGGGCTAAAATGGCAAATACTTTCAAATAAAAAAGATAAAGCATAACGAATTCAGAGTATAGAACACATATGCAAAAATATATACTTTTACTTCCTATTCAATGCCATCCTGATACAGGTCTCCACTCAGAAGCACAGTGATTTACAATACATTCTAATAGGACCCTCACCCCATTGACGAGGTCATATCTGGGAACTCTTCACTGAAAGTCATACACCCAAAGCTCTCTGTACTTGGGTACAAAAGTGATGCATATTCACCACAATGCAGGATATGTTAGAAGAAACTCTGGTTACAAAAAGCATCTCACTTTCCCTTCCCCTTACTCAGTCTTCCTTCTTAGTTCTCAATTCTTTCTAGAAAAATCTGTATACTGAGATCTCCTAATAACAGGATGTTAGTCACAGAAGCACCACAGATCTTCTCATAACTGCAGCATTATTGTGAATGCTCATGAACTTATATTTGTGCAGCTAGGTTAACTAATAAATATTAAAAAAATCAACCTTTAAATATCCACATTTCCATATCCAAAACCATAGTCTACAGCCTACAGGAGCTATGGTGCTAACAAAAAAAGAAAATACTTTGCACTGTATGATAGATAAATGTATGCAAAAGCCACATTAACAAGTATATTGCTATCAAACTGCTACTTACTGAAAGCACAAATGCAAAATGTTCCCATCTATGCACAGTGCATGAATATGAAGTTGTATGAGGTCAAACAATGGATGAAGAAAGTTCATCACCTCCAACTCTATATTCATTGTCTTCACTACACCTGCATTTAGAGGGAACTCATATTCCAAATCCAGTGGTTAAAACATATAGCAAATCTGCTTAAATATGGATAATTCATTACTTAAAAATGTAGACAACTCTTCTGTTGAAATGTGTATTTCCTTTGACTATGTAGTCACTTATTCCCTAGCAATAATATCCCCATTATGGGTTTAGAAAGGAAATACTGAATATTTTTGCTAAATGCTAATGCATTGTACTCAACATCTTTACTTAAGAATCGGGGGGGGGGGGACATAATGGCAGGACAGAGGCCTAAAATCCAGGACACTATATGGAACTCTTAAATGTCTGGCATTATTGATGGAAAAGTCTGAGGAAAATCAGGGACATTCTGCAAAATCGGGGATAGCTGAGAAGTGTTACAGTCCCTTAATCTGTATAGATTTTGTAAAAGGCTGCTACCTTTAGATGCTATATATATGCTGCTGATGATAATATTATTTTTACTGGTGCAGGCTTTTTAACTTCAGCTACATTTTAGATACAGCTGATGACAGGCTAGGAGCCTTATATTTTTCACATAATTCTTTGCTCTACTCAGAGACTTCTTTACTGTAATGGAACTGGTGACTGCATCAGAGTCTTGCCTGAGACAATGACAGTGATTAAAGTCATAGTTCAGGGCTCCATGCAGGGGCTGTGGCTCTTTCCTGTATGCCTTGATGATATACAAGAATTGTTAGTACTTATTCATAACATACACATGTAACAATACTTTGCTGGCCATATGAACATATGCAATAGAATCAACATTACACAGCAGGTTCCACAAATTATTTCATTATAATGCATAAATTGATCAAAAGATGCCAATACACACATCTTGTTTACACAGCCCTTTGGTACTGCTATTTTTTTTCTAATGCATTGATTTGTTAAACAAATGGGCAGGACTATGATGTGAATATTATATTTTCCAGTGTTCATTAACAATGGCCATCGCAGTCATTGTTTTAATGGTCTTAAGTTATCCAAAGTCTGGCTTGAAGGTACTGTGTTTTCTTTTACAGTAATGTACATCTTCACTGTAGCATCTGTTATGCGGGTGTATTTATCGTTTATATGACACTAGATTGCAACTATCTAAGCTCATGCATGAAAACAGACGAGTCTGAATATTTTCCCAGTCAATAAAAACAAGTAAAACAATAAATCAATAACCAAAAAACATGTTCTGAATTACATACTGTAGGTAGTTCAAAAGACACATATATCATAAAGTGACATATGGTATTTCTGGTACAAAATGACTTGGCTTTTTCAGATACTGTTATGCTCATACTAACATACTCCAGCAATATTTTGTTTACTGGCATTTTAAGCAAACAGTATGTTATTGTATTACTATGTTTTACAGTTACTACAGGTAATGATATGCTGCTGCTGGGAGGGATTATAAAGGACTATTGACTGGCTTTTCATGTGTATACAGATGATATATAGTGTCATATTTTTCTGTATCTCTCATTACAAGTATCCTGCTCTGTGACTGAAATTGCTTCCTTGATATTACTGACTTTATGGCAAATTGCGATTTATGACTCAGCATGGAAAATGCTGTAGTATTAAGTGTTCTAGCAATACTTTATTCCGCAATGGTGATATCTTAATGCAAGTTTGGCTGCCGTGCTGAAATTTTCCAGGACATAGATCAGAGCAAGAGTGTGGTAACAGTGCATGAGACTAGCCTGCCCTGTTTTCGTCAGGTTGTTGCAGTGGTTATTTCAGTGTATTTATATTTAAAGACGATCTTCTGGATTCATCACCTGAAGCCTCTTGCAACATTAACAATAGTTGCTACAGTTTGTGGTCACTTCCTTTCTTCGCAATTGCAACACTGCACTTTGGGCTTAATGCTGTCCTTCCATTGCATGTTGGTGATGCAGAACTGAGCAGTGCAACCTGTGTCTATAGGAAGAGTAAAGATAATCAATGCATTGCGACAGATGCAGTCACTGTTAATGCAATGGTGCCTCATCTTAATGTTCATTTTGCTAACTTATAAAGCCATACAGGTGTTGACTTCCTGACCTCATTTGCACAGGTGAAATATTTGCCTTCTACCAGCACAATGCTGCTCAGGGTTCTTCGACTATGCTTCAAAATCTTAATGTTCATTTTGCACAGGTGAAATATTTGCCTTCTACCAGCACAATGCTGCTCAGGGTTCTTCGACTATGCTTCAAAACAGACACTTACACAGCTTCTACCTTTGCTGCTGGATCCTGTGGAATAATCTGCTTCACCACCTCTGAGATCTCTGAGGTTGTTACTTGCTTTCTGCTTTAAAGGCTTTCCTGAAGAGTTATCTGTTTCTCCAAGTTCCTGATTTGATACTTGATTTAATCTGGCTGTTATTGTGCAGAAATGTATTGATATTATTGTTCTGTATATTTTATCAATCTACAGTTATTGAAATATTGTACTTTATTTAGTTTTGTTTTATGTAGATCATGAAGAAATAACATTTGAATTATAAAGGTAATTACTAGGTTTGCAGTAAAGGGACCATTAAGGAACCTAGTCCAAATTCCTTGTTGCCCTCAATCACTGTCAGGTTAAGTGACTTGCTCAAAGTCACACAGTAGGCAAATGAGATCTGAAGGAATCAAACCCTGTACCGCTGGAGCTACAGCTCACAGCCTTTAACCCTCTGTGCCAACTGCCAATGTCAGCATTATATATAACTTTATAATTTACACATAATTGTTTCTACAATGACCTGTTATTAACAGAAAGCATTTTGGAATGCATGCTGGAAGTAATATGTCTTTGCTGATGTGAAGGAAAGAATAAGTGACCCCTTAATGGGTATGTAGAAGCAACAGTAACAAATTCATAGGTTTATAGCTGTATACTAGACTAATGACCTCTAGGGCATTTTTAAACCTAGCCATGCATCCAAAATCTCTGAGAAGTTCTGATATCCTTGAGGAAACATTTACAAGCAGAGGCCTGGAAGATGAACCACTTACAGGCTGCATCTGTCCATTAGAGGCGTAGGTGCCAAACCAAGGATGAATTTCCTGTTCCTTATCCAGTTGTCCATGTTACACTTGAATTGAGTTAGGGAGGAACTCTGCTTCATAAGGATGGAGAGTCTGTTCCAGAGAAGGGGTAGTCTCTGGGATACATACCTGTCTGTTCAGCAAGTCCAATTTATATGACAGGCAAGGTTTAAATCTTTAGAGCAGGTAATTGTAGTGCTGTTTGCTTTGCTGGCATGCAAGAGGTACATCAGGTTGGGGTCTGACACTGCCTTGTATGCCAGACACAGAACTCCCCTCAACAGTCTGTAGGAGACAAAATACTGGGATATGGCTTTGAGGTGGTTTACATTTGGCATGTTACTTACACCCTGTATTATTTTAGTGAGGAACCTCTGTGGACATTTCAATTGTTGGATGTGCCTGGTTAGGCACATAGCAAAGGGCGTAGCAAAGATTCATAGGTAGGTACTAGGCTATCTGCCTGAAGGCATTTATAAGCCTAGCCAGAATGTGTTGGCTTATGCTGCCCCCTTAGATTAGTTCCCTGTGCCTCTGCCCAGCAGAGCCACTGAAGTGATCCCCGGGGTAAACTTTCTGTTTCCCATCCACTCGTCAAGGTTTCTCTTGAAGAGTGCTAGTGAAGAGCTCTGCCTAATGTAGATTGGAATCTTGTTCCAAAGCATGGGAAGTCTCTGGGACAGGAATTTATCCCTCCCAGCATGTCCTATTTATTGTTGTGGTGAGGTTTAGATCCCTAGAGCATGTGGCTCGAGGGGGTAAGGTTTTCTTTAGGTGGAGCATGTCCATCAATTCTGGGTTGGACATGGCCTTGTATGTCAGGCAGTGATCACCTCTTAGCAGGCAGTATGCAGCCGAGTACAGCTGGAGTTTCTTCAGTCGAGCTGCATAGGGCATCTGTTTGAGGCCAGTGATCCTCTTGGTGAGGTACTTCTGTGGTCTTTCTAGCTGTTGCAGGTGTCTTGTAAGTTACATCCCAAATGGGGCATTGTACTCTATGATGAGTCTGATGAGTGATGAGTAGAGGGGCACAATGACCTCTTTTTATCTGGATGCAAACCCTTTTGTGATTAGGTGGGCCATATAGAAGGATTTTCTAACCACTTTGGCAATGTGATTATCAAAGGAGAGATTACTATCTACTTGGGTCCCCAGATCCCTTATTATGTTTTCCATATTTAGGGGACTACCACCTATGTGGTAATTTGTAGGTACTTTGTTATTTCCAAAGGGAATAACTATGCACTTTTTGGCATTTAGCTTGAGGCAATGATTTTTACACCAGGTATCCGTCTCAATGAGACCCTTTTGGAGAATGTCTGCGTCAGCCGGTGAGTCAATTATAGCCCCTAGTTTGCAGTCGTCTGTGAACTTGGTCAGCCATAGTCCTCCTGTGCTTGTCTGTACCTCTGAGAAGTATATGCCAAACAGGAGGGGTCCTAGGACTGAGTCTTGGGGAATGCCACTTGTAACCGGTTTAGAGTCAGACCTAGCTCCTGCAACTCTCACCATGTGGGTTCTGTCCGTGAGCCAATTGGCAACCCATCTTGTGACATAGGGGTTTATGTTCAGGCTGGTGAGCTTGTCTATAATACCAGAATGGGGAATGGTGTCGAAGGCCTTTGCGAGGGCTAAGTAGGCTGTGTGTACCACCTTTCCCTCATCTATAGCCTTGATAAATGTCTCAAAGAAGTCCACCAGGTTTAGGAGGCATGAGCTGCCCTTAACAAAGCCGAACTGGGTAGGGTCCAGTGTTTGGAGGTTCCCAATGTCTCTGTTAATGAGTTCCATGATGATGCGCTCCATAGCCTTGCAGACCAAGCTAGTCAGGCTTATAGGCTGATAGTTCCTGGGGTCTGTTGTGGCTCCACCTTTGTGGAGCAGGATAACTTTTGCGGTGCCACACTCTATGGGTACATAGCCTGTGGAGAGGCTGAGTTTGAACAGTGTGTTTAGGTGATGGTTTAGTTCGTCTTTGAGCTTGTGTAGGATGCAGCCTGGGACACCGTCCCATCCCATTGATGCTGTGTTTTTGGCTTTGGAGAGGCCTATTTTAACCCGAGTGTCTGTGATTTCAGGGGGTCTACATTCTTCTTGTATGGTTATGGTTATGGGCCCTTTGGGGGTGAGAGGGGGGTGAAGTTTGCACTGAACCTGTCTGCCAGGATGTTGGCAATATTGGTTGGTTCAGTGTATTTTTTTCCATTCTGCACTAACTCCGAGCAGATCTGAGCATTACCACTTAGATTCTTGACATAGCTAAAGAATGCCTTGTGGTTATCTTTGGAGTCCTTGGCAAGTTTTCTTTCAAAGCTCGCCTTGGACGATTTTATGAAGGATCATAGTTTCTTGCTGATACTGATTATGAATGTCTTCCCTTCTTGGGATTTTACTCTTTTCTGTACTAGTTTCCTCCTTCTATTGTATAGCTTGTTTATGGCAGGGATCTACCAGACTGGTTTCCTTTTCATGGAGGAGTGAGTCTTTGTTTTGCTTGGGATAGGACGATCCATGCATTCTTGTAGGTGCCTGTAGAATGCATTAGTAAATGATTTTGCAGCTTGGACAGTGTTATCCTTTAGCATGGGGGCTTTGAAACTTTCCACCTCCATCTTTAAGTAACATGAAGTTTGCTTTTGAAAAGTTTTTCACAGTGGTTTCCTTGTCCGGGGGTTGGGGCAGAATGTGGATATCCAAAGTGATTTGTTTTTGGTCAGATCAGTGAGGGGTTGACCTTCGGTGTGGAACACTGGTCGCCCATGTTGGTGATGACCAGGTCCAATATGTTGTCACCTCTGGCGGGAGTGTTGACCAGTTGTTCCAGGGAATTTGAGTTTATAAATTCTAGGAAATGTTGGGCAAGGGAGTTAGTACTTGAGTAGTTCTCCAAGTTAATGTTTGGGTAGTTGAAATCACCCAATATTAGGGTGTTTGGTAGGACCTTTATGTTACCCAGTGTTTCCAGAAATGTGGAATGGGGGTCCTGGGACATGGTTGGTGATCTGCAGCAAGCTAAAATTTGAATTGCAGTTTTGCCCATTGTTAGCTGCACATGGATAATCTCTGAAGCATCGTGCTGTGTCACTAACCTGGAGGTGTGGGTATCCTTGATGAATATGGATACTCCCCGCCTTTTGTATTTCGGTCCAGGTTCTGTAGCCGAAATGTATGGTATGAGTTGTAGCCTGGTTGTGCTGGGGTGCACTCTGGAGCTTTAAACCAGGTTTCTGTTACTGCACATATATCGATTTTCTCCATACTGAGGAGTGCCTCGAGTGCATGCATTTTGAGGTTTAGACTTTTAGACTTCTGGCATTGAGTAGTATTACCCTCAGATTTTTGTTACTTGTGCTATTTATGGCAGTGGGTTTGTCTTTTGAGCCTTGCCTAAAAAAGGCACTATGGGGGTGGCAAGAGCCTTGGCCAGTATTCGAAAGCCTAAGGGTGACAGGTGCAAGCCATCTGTAGCGAAGCAATGTGGCTTGTCGAGCATGTCATCCCATAAGACAGACACTGGATCCCCTTTGAATGACACCAGAAACTTAGCCAGTTGTTGAAATTGATAATTTTTTCTTTATACCGTGGTATCATTCTTGGTGAGGGCAGGATGCTACTCAGGGTCAGGGTCATACCGGCCTGGGCTACGTAATCAGAGAGCTCTTCCATGTCTTTTTTCATGTAGTCCAGGGAGGTACGGCTGAGGTCATCACACCAACATGGACAATGACAGAGTTGTATTTGTAAAATCAGTGTCTAGTATTTCAAAGACACTTTATATAGATCACCTTCAGTCTTTTGCTTTTATAACACTGGATCATCTGTATGATCAAATAAAATTAATTTTTTGATACATTGGTAAATGGCTGCCCTTACTTTCTATGCTCACTAAGAACACTTGTATCTTTCTGGAGTTAGCACCCCTTTTACTTTTGCTGACCTTACAACAGGGCTATATTCAGAAATTGCATATTTGTATAATGTATTCCCAAGTTACTAACCCAAGATACCCACACCTGCACACACCAAACACTCACACACACACACCAAACACACACACACACACACACACACACACACACACACACACACACACACACACACACACACACACACACACACACACACACACACACGTGCATACATACACAAATGTCATCAGGTCTAATTTATATGGTCAAAACAAGAAATGAAAGATGCAAAGCAAATGCCAGCATTCCATGACATGAGCTAGCAATCCTTCTCCTGCTGACATAAGTGGTACCTTTGAAAAATATATCTCAGTTTCCATTCAGCTTCCATCCCTTTTATCAGCCCTCATACTATCTGTTTCTCACATTCCCTGACTCGCTAACCCAACTGTTATTTTGTATTTCCTTATATCCCATATCTTTACTCTTTGCATTCTTACTCTTGCCATTATCAAAATCCTAAGTCCTACTCTTCCAGCCATCCTGCCTTCCCTCCTATTATACTGCTTCTTCTGATATTCTCTCCCTTTCCTTGTCTGTTCTTTACTTAAAGGCAATTGAATATTACATTAGTTGAACCAAGGTATTTATGCTTTGCTTTTGGTGCTTTTGACCTTTTCTAGTAACCAAGTACACCATTTTTATGCATCTAGCCTCTTATAGCAACCAAGTATGCCATATTTATAAGTATTATCTGTTACTCTAAGAGTATCCTATACTCCATACTTCAGTATCACTGTGTATGCCTTATATATTTGCTTTTTAGTTCCATATACCAGGTAGAACACAACGTTTTCATATACTTGCCATTCCTTGAGTATGCAAGTCTCAAGAACTTGGATCTGAAGTCAATGAATGAACATATACTATAGAGCTGCTATTGCTTTTTGTGTATAGGTCATTAATGAAGTAAAAGAGGCATTTTTGGGGGATAAACTCTCGGCTATGCTTGTAAGGGACTCAGGGTCATTAACCTAGAAACCTCCTATGATCCTATAAAAGAGACAAAGGTACAGCTATTCCTGTCTATCTATCTATCTATCTATCTATCTATCTATCTATCTATCTATCTATCTATCTATCTATCTATCTATCTATCTACCTCTGTATATGTGTGTGTGTGTGTGTGTGTGTGTGTGTGTGTGTGTGTGTGTGTGTGTGTGTGTGTGTGAACATATGATTTTCGCTATCTGGCATTTAGGCATTTATTCACTATCAACAGCTGCCCTTCTCTTCCTTGCTTTTTTACACTATATATCCTTGTATATTACTCTGTGTATATTCTTCATTTCCAGAAGTTATATTTATATTGTAGACTTCTGTTAGTTATTTTGTATGCCTGGAAGTTGTTTCTATTGACCTTCACTGTGAAAGGTCTCTTTCCATTTGGGTCTCACTATCAAAATAAATAAAAAAATAAATTAGACAATCAATTAAAAAAACAACAAAACAGGTAATTTATTTATTCCACAAATGACACAGCAAGGAATTTAGGCAGAAACAAACAATAGAAACAGATTTACTGCAATTCTTTCCATTTGGATAGGTGCTGAAAACAGCAAGCAACCAACCTAAGGATTCTTAATTATGTATGATTAATAGCATTATACATAATTAAAATTAAGTTACAATAGTCTCATGTTATGGTAATACAAAAAGGAGGTTATATATTAAGGGGAAACAAAATCTAGGTGCAGGCACTGTTGAAAATAGTTAACTAACACAGACCAGAAGCTGTGGCCTGGGAATATGCAAAAAAAAAACTTTGTTCTAAAAATATACTGAATCAAAATATACCTTTCTCTAAAAATACTACATTATTTGTTTAAAGTTCCTTAAATATGAGAGCGTTTTGAATTTTGTGATGGAAGCATTCAATTAAAGAGTTTAGCTTCAGTATCGCTGTATTGCATTTGTTGTGCTAAAAAGATGCTCTCTAAATTTTACAGACTATCTGCATAAACACTAACATGTGCTGTGGTACATTATACATGTAGCATTAGTTATGTGACTAAAATGCCTGACTTAGTCCTAGATGCAGGGCATGGCTCAGGAAAGGTTATAGGTTAAATACTATGCTAAAGACAACAGAAATCAGCTGCCTAAAACTAAGGATTTTTGTGGTAAATATGACATAAATGCAGTTCTGTTATCCTAAATGTATTACGACTCGATATACAGTCAGCTTTGACAGCTGTGCATTGACACAGTTCCTCATAAGTGGTGTTTCTCAGTATTTCTCAGTCAGTACTTTTCATATTTCTTAATTTCAGAGTTCTGTCTGTGCTTCCTGTCTGTCCATTGCATCACTTCCAGATCATTCCACAAATGAATATTAGTTCTGACCATGCAATGATAATATTGTAAGTCTGATTTCATTGCTTTTGTAATTCCTCACATGACTGGCTGCTGGCAGTAAGTTAACTAAAGTGCAATTATTATTTTCTTTTTAATTTTGGTTCTCATACTGCATGCCACACACAATTCCGCGGTGGTACAACAATAGCGTTGTTACCTCACAGCAAGAGGTTCTCCCATTCAATTCTCGGCTTGGCTTGGTGGGAGTGCCTTCTGTGTGGAGTCTGCATGTCCTCCCCACGGTTGGGTAGCATTCGAAAGACATCCGTGTGTAAATGGGCGTGCCTTCGTTGAAGGTTGGCGTCGAGCTGGCACCTCGGCGTTTCATAAAAAAATCTACTGCCAATCATTAGTGGACCGGAGTTCCGCTGTGGCGACCCCTTACCGGGAAAAAGTCGAAAGACAAACAACAACTGCATGCCACGCACATCTGATCTTTTTCTCCTATATACCCATTTAGTCTCTCCCTGCTCATGTGTGGTGAGATTCTGTTGTATGTCTTGCAACAGGTGGGCCTTCCCTCTTTGGAAAGGATCACCTTGTGGCAACCCTGAGTGAGATCACTAACTTCTTTTTAGAAGGGACAGAGTCAGAAATCATACATAAGGCTGGGGTAGGGGATTTTATTATGTATACAAGGGCACAGAAACCTAATTGGGGCAGAGTTACATCCCAATTCACCCCTAAGAGTTAACTCAATTATTTGGGATATGTGAACTGATGTGGATAATGACCTAACTTTCATTGTGATAAGAAAGATCTTCTATACTGCACAGCTTATAAACAAAGGGATTGTGTCTAGATCTAGGGATGTCATCATCCCCCTTTCACAGCGGTCATTAGGCCAGTCAGAGTATAATTCCCACTGTGGCATGTATCTGTGCAGACACATACAGTAACTGGAACACCCACAGAGATAACTTACTAAAAGGAAACAAGGGTCTAAATGATATGTCCTACATGGACTGGCTCAAAGCCAGATCACTATACTTGGTATTCTACAGAATGCTAAGAGGTGACCCATGTCTGGCATACAAGGCATCCTCTGACCCATTACTGATGGATTTACTGCACATAAGAAAGTCAAATGGCTTCAGAAATACGTGGTCTAGGGATCTAAACCTCTTCTGCAACATCAACAGAATGGCTGGATGGATAGTTTTATCTCACAGAGGACGCCACTGCTCTGGAACAGACTCTCCAGCCAAATAGATCACAGTTCATCCCTGTCCATATTCAAGTACAACTTGGATCTATGGATGGGAAACAGAAAATTTACCCCAGGACTGCCCTCTGTACTACTAGTGGACAGAGGCAGCTACTAAATGCTTTATCCTGTGTATGGGTCCCCTTAAATTATCTGTTATGATTCAGTTATTCTCACTAGGGGTAATATATAATTATTGACCATGGATTGGGTAAGAGCAATCTAACACCAAATGGGATAGATAATTCCAAGCACCAAATGGGAAATTTGGCTTGGCTTAAGATGGCCTATGAGGGCAGCTAGCCTAGTACTTACCTATGAACCTATGAACCTATAAGTGTATGTAGCATTGTAAGCATTACTACGCATGACATTCACTTAGACCACATACAATTTCCATATTGCACACAACAGGGACATACTCACTGGCCATCACCAAGAAGCACCTGGTTATGAACAATGTTCAATGCTGAGTGCAATGTTGTCAAACTCTAAGCCACATTAAGGCCTTCTAGGAGTTTGTTACCAACTTGAAAAGGGATGTGAGCCCTTCTCCCCACAAACCATCCACCATTTTTTAAAGGATAAAAGGCTGTTAGCCCTCCTAATACTTACGAGTAATACATTCCACAATCTTCCTGCCCTGCAGTGAAAGACAACACTTTTTAATGTAATCCTAATGATTAGGTTATCAACTATATCATAATTATTCTTAGTGACAAAATTGTGATGTCTAAATTTAACACCCAATGTTGCAGCCAAAATCCTGATATTAAGACATTTATACATAAGAATTTAGTCAACCCTAACCAGTCTGTAATTTATGGAAAATAGTTCATAGTGGTGTAGCTATTAGCACTGTCACCTCACAGCAAGAGGCTCTCCGGTCCAATTCTCAGATGGGGTGCCTTCTGTGCGGAGCCTGTCCTCCCTGCATTCATGTGAGTTTCCTCTGGGTGCTCCTATTTCCTCCCACATTCCAAAGACATGCAGTAGGTGGATTGGACACTCTAAATTGGCCCTAGTGTGTGCGTGTGGATGTTTGTGCTGCACCCTCCGAGGAGGGTTGGGCATTGGGCTAGCAAACTGAGCCAGTAAAACCCATAACTGCTACAGAAACAACGAGCTCTAAAAGGTGCTCATTGCCTGATGTACAACATGGTGTGTAAATCGGAGAGAGAGGGGGACATTTATTCAAACATTTCACATAACTCAGATGTTTTACTATACAGATCTGTCTTGTAAAGTTTCTTTGAATCCTTTTAAACTTTTTTTCTGTTTACAATTATAGAAGCAGGCTGAATGACAGCATCTGGTATTTTATTTCACCGCATATTTATGTAATGGGATAAGTACCCTCTCATCACTGCTCACAATGCAGTATAATATATTCCTGGTAATGACATAACACTTGTTTAATAATGAATGAATGAATTAATGAAAAATGGGCAGAAGCCCACAACTCTTTCCCAGGATGGGTAAGCTCATACCCAGACCCTCCAATGTCTGAGCCTCTAATCAAACTCAGTTCCTCTGAGTTTCATCTCTTAATACCATGGAGCAGGGTGACATGGACTCATTTTTTCATTATCTACTTCTGATATTTATTCAGTTTCAGGACATCATCATTGGTAGTATGTATGAGTAAATAATGTGTTATTTAATTATGTTCTTATCAGAAACGTAGCTTTATCCTAATGCCTTAGCACCGCATGTAAAAAGTTTGATTTGCTAGTCTCAAGTAGACTCAGTTCAATATTGTATGTCTCTTACTTTGCTGAAGATTTTATATGACTTTTATGGAAAGTCACTGTGTGTAAAAGGTAATAAAAGATGGAAGTGTAGTCCTGGAATACATAAGAAGGACTGCTACCAGTAGAAAGAGGTGGGTTATAATTCCTGTCTATAAACAATTGATATGACCTCATCTTAAGAAAGGTGTGCACTTCAACAGATTCTGTCTCCACAAGGCCTCAAATAAGAAAGCTGATTTGCAGGGTAAGGTAATCATTATTCAGGCTAGCCACACAACAGTGTAAAGAATTGGCTATAAGTAATTTGGTCTTCTTGACTAAAGTTGCCAAAATGGACATTGGTGTTTCCTGGTGATACTTCAATTGAGGACCTGGCCTACTCTGACCTATGCCAGGGACCATGCTACTGGTGGAAGGGGTGTGTGTCCCCATATTGGCCAGTGTGTGCCCAGCATAAAGCCTGAAGCCCTTGGGTCAATATGTTACTGGCTGGCCGATGTCTAGTTGCCCAGCTTGGGTTACCAGAGACAGCTCTATTTATTTGTGATTTGTCCAATTACAGAAAACAACACAATGAGATAAAAGAAAAAAAATAACATAAATAACATAATATACAAACATTATAGGTAGTGCAATAGAAAAATAAAATTAAAAACAGGTTGACGTACAAAGTAAAACGTCCCTTATGAGGAGGCAGATACTTAGAATAACAAAAAAATGTACAAAGGTTAAAAAAAATGTATTTACATGTATTGCATAACATTCAAACATTAGTTCTTCTTCTGGGTATGGTTAGTTGAGGAGATGGCTATAAGCCAGTACGATGTAGATGGATAGTAGGAGAGGAATGGGAAAGATTTTAGTGGGAAGATATAAGATGGTATAATGGGAAGATATAAGATGGTATGATGGGAGGATATAAGATGGTATGATGGGAGGATATAAGATGGTATGACGGGGATATAAAATGGTATGATGGGAGGATATAAACTAGCATGGTGGGGAGATATAAGATGGTATGATTGGAGGATATAAGATAGTATATGGGAGGATATAAGATGGTAAGATGTGAGGATATAAGATGGTATGATGGTAGAATATAAGATGGTATTATGGGAGGATATAAAATGGTATGATGAGAGGATATAAGATAGTATGGTGGGAGGATATAAGATGGTATGATGGGAGGATATAAGATGGTATGCTGGAAAGATATAAGACAGTATGATGGTAGAATATAAGATGGTATGATGGGATGATATAAGATAGTATGATGGTAAGAAATAAGATGGTATGATGGGAAGATATAATATGATATGATAGAAGGATATAAGATAGTATGATGGGAAGATATAGGATAGTATGATGGGAAGATATAAGATGGAATGGTGGGAGGATATAAGATGGTATGATGGGAGGATATAAGCTAGCATGGTGAGAGGATATAAGATGGTATGATTGGAGGACATAATATAGTATATGGTAGGATATAAAAGGGTATGATGTAAGGATATAAGATGGTATGATGGTAAGATATAAGACGATATGATGGGAGGATATAAGATGGTATGATGGGAGGATATAAAATGTCATGATGAGAAGATATAAGATAGTATGGTGGGAGGATATAAGATGGTATGATGGGAGGATATAAGATAGTATATGGGAGGATATAAGATGGTATGATGGGAGGATATAAGATAGTATGATGGTAAGATTTAAGGTAGTATGATGGGAGGATATAAGATGGTATATGATGGGGATCTAAAATGATATGATGGGAGGATATATGATAGTATGGTGAGAGGATATAAGATAGTATGGTGGGAGGATATAAGATAGTATGGGGGAGGATGTAAGATGGTAAGATGGGAGGATATAAGATAGTATGATGGGAAGATATAGGATAGTATGATGGGAAGGGTACTTACATATTATCGCAACCACATTTTCGCGGTTGCGTTAATACTTATGTTGGCCTGAAAAGGAGTGTGGGAATTAGCATAAGATGTAATTTAATGTCTATATTAACAGCAAGTAAGTTTATTTGTATTGCATTCAGGAAGTTAAACAACCGTGAAAGTTACACACACACTGTTCAATTGGATTGGCTGCTGCTGTACTGTCCAAAGGATTACATGAAGTCTGAATTGTTTTTAATTGGCTGAGTTACTGTCCTTCTGTCAAAAGGATTATTTTGGAGCTGTACCCCTACTTTATTTTAACTGTGAGGTGGAAGGTGTTAGGGAGCTGAAATAACCGAAACATAATGCGCTGCAGTTTTATCGACAGTCAGGACTCCATTAACACTTTATAGTGACAATGTTAAATCAAGTGTGGACAAATGATTTTCCTTTAGTACTACACCCAAAGGCACTCATTTTAATGTTTCTGTAGATACAAAGACACTATTTTTTGGGTTGACAGCACTGTTCAAGCAACTCAGATTACATTAACTGTACTAAGCACCCGCAAGTTCCACAACTTACTTGCAGGTTTACTGGTAGTAGTAATTTCACGCATTTGTCAAACACATTGTTTAAGCAAGTCAAATGACACTACCTGTACAAAACACCTCAACTTACCCTGTCAGGGGTCTTAATGGTCAAGACAGATAACGACAAATAATAACAAGATTCCCTTCTATAACATTTTCCTTAAAATTAAAACAAGTTAAAATTACTCCACTCAGCCCCTGCCTATGAGCCAAGCTACAAAATAAAAAGCCAATGAAATGCTTCATAAAATCTTGTTATAATCCATGGGTGTCTGCCTCGACCCCGCTGCTGAGGACACTGAGATGACAACTTGGTAATGCTGTACTCTGTCCAGCATCATCCTTTTTTATATGTTTCACTCCACAGCTAACTACTTTTTAAGATGTTTAACAGATAAACCTGCTTAAACAAACAAAACAATGTTAAAGAAAACATTGTTTCTGTGATTTTTAAAACACTGTCTGTACCATTTACACATCAGGAAGCAACCTGTATTACTGCAAAAATGTGGTTGCGATAATACGTAAGCACCATGGGAAGATATAAGATGGAATGGTGGGAGGATATAAGATGGAATGGTGGGAGGATATAAGACGGAATGGTGGGAGGATATAAGATGGAATGGTGGGAGGATATAAGATGGAATGGTGGGAGGATATAAGATGGAATGGTGGGAGGATATAAGATGGAATGGTGGGAGGATATAAGATGGTATGATGAGAAAAGGATTGTAGCAAGAAAGTGGGGGGAGAGTGAGGGGAAATTAGCCAGGAGCACAGCCAAGAGTCATTTAGGTGCTGTTTTAGTGAGGTTTGAAGTTTACTAGGTTGGAAATACTTCTTGTAGGTAGTGGGAGTGAGTTCCATGCCTTAGCAACAGTGTGAGAGCATAGGCTTTGTCAAGGTAGTTTAGAAGGTTTGAAGATAGTGAGAAGTTTCTTATCTTCAGATCTAAGACTTCTGTTTGGGTTGCGGTTTTTAATAATGTTTTTCAGAACGGGGCAGGCAAGGAGTTTGTGGACTATGTTATGTAGTGCTAGCAGATGCACAAACAGGTGGTGATTGGGAATTCTAGTCAGTTTAGAGTTCATAAGGATGTGCAATGATGTGTGATAGTTTTGGAGCCTGTGGCAAACATGGCCACTTTGTCATAGCACTGTTCCATTTTAGATCTAATGCAGACCTGTAAGCTAGTGAATATAGGGACACCATAAAGAAGTGAATGCAAAAGGAAAGTTTTGGCAAGAGTAATTCTGGTTGATGAGTTTAGATACTATTTGTTTCTGTACAGTATACCAAGTTTCTGGTGTGTTTTTTTTAAATATTTTATTGAGCTTGGAGGTCAAATTTTAAGTGGTCATCTATGATAAAGCCTAGTAATTTAGTGTGGTGTACTATTTCAATAGTGACGTTGTTGGTCGAGTGAATTTTGAAATCATTTAGGTCAATAGAGCAGTTTTTTGGCTGGAAAAGAATTAGTTTATTTATTTATTTATTTATTTATTTATTTTGAAGTAAAGGAAGAGTTGGTCGTTAGTAAGCCAGGATTCAAAGGCAAAAAATATCTCCTGTGTGATGGAGTGAAGATGGGGTAATGTGGGAGAAGTGCAGATAATAGTGGGGTCATTTGCATGTTAAATAAGAGTTCCAGTAGAAGAGGCACTGCAAAGGTCATTTGTGAATATGTTGAAAAGTAGGGGTCCAACCATAGACCCTTGTGGGACTCCAGTAGGGTTAGGTAGGAAGGGAGGCATATTATTTGACCATTTTATTGCTTATGTTTGATCATGAAGGTAGCTGTTGAACCATTGTAGAGTGGGAGGGGTAAGACCTAAGTAAGAGGGTCTGTTCAGGAGTAGGGAACGTGAGATGGTGTCAAATGCTTTTGAAAGGTTGAGATACAATATTGTCTGAGTCTCTAGCTTTGCTTAGCATTTCATTAAAGGATAGGTGGGCTGCTGATGTGCTGTGGCCTAGCCAGAAACCATGTTGGGTATTTGAGAGAAGGTAGTTTAGTAGCAGGTGTTTCATGAGTTGTTGATGAATACATTTTTCTAATATTTTTGAGATGGGAGATAGTATGGCTATGGGTTTGAAGTTAGCAAGGTCTGTAGAGTTACCCCATTTGTGAATGGTAATGATATACAACTTTTTCCAAATGGTTGGCACTAGTAATGCTGATATGGATTTATTAAGCAATATGCTGATGGGGTGCACTACAGAGTCAGCAGCTAATTTTAGGAGGGAGGTTGTCTGCAGAGGTAGACCAGAGTTTAAGTTTCTGCAGTAGTCTTTTTATGAGGCTAGTAGGTATTGGTTGAGCAAAAGCTGGATGTAAAATCAATCAACATGCCGAATATGAACTAATAATTGCTACACTCAGTGTAGGTTCACTGACAGGACACAGCTTGGAAGTGAATGACATGAGGGTTAGGAGGTGGATGGACATCCTATCTATCCAGGAGACAAAGTGAAAGGGCAGTGCAGAAAGTCACTGGAGATCCACAGTCTACTACTCAGGAGGAGGACAGACTAGAAATGGTGTGGGAATTGTGGTGAGTGAGAGGCTGCAGAAGAAAGTGAAGGAGTTCATCGGAATTAGTGACCGACTCATGGCAATCAGGCTCCAGTATAAGGACAGGGCAGTATTAATAATCTTAGCCTGTGACCCACAGTAGGGTTGTGATAGTGAGGAAAAAAAGTATATTCAGACAGCAGTTGCAAGATTTACTAGATAAAGCAAGACAACAGGAATTTGTGATGATAATAGGTGACCTGAATGCACATATTAGGACACATAGAACAGGATATGAGGACTGGCTGGGTCAACATGGATAAGACAAAAGGAATAAAGAAGGAGAGGCAATTCTAGACTTCTGACTAGCAAGCATACTTCTCAACTGGGTTGGGAGGGTGGCCTAATGGTTAAGGTGTTTGCCTTACAAACACAAGGTGCAGGGTTTGAGTCTCACAAGGGATAATTGGCTAGGCTTAAAAAAAAAATGGCTCGCAAGGGCAGTTAGCTTAGTACTAACCTATGAACCTCTTAGTGCAAAAATCTGGACAAAGGCCGACAAAATGGGGGGACAAAGGACCACAAATAGGGGCATATTTTAAATATTGCTCTTATAAACTTAGAAACTTGCTAGAATAACAGGGTTTGCAACTGCTGTCTCCTGGATAGATAGGATGTCCATCCACCCCAGGGATCACCTCTGTGGCTCTGCTCATCAGGAGCACATTAAAATAATTTTCTTGGATGGCGAAAGCCAGGGTGCCTTTTTGGCTAGGCTTATATAGGCCTTAGGGCCGATAGCCTAGTACCTACCTATGAACCTATGAACCTATGAACATACATTTTCTGAAGGATTTAAAGTCTGAAACTCAAATGTATGTCATTATTTAGTGACTTCAATCCCCAGAAAATCCCACGGATTTGCCAGAAAAATTTTATGAGGAACAGACCAGAAATATGAGCCAAAAATCGGGACATTCTGTGAAAATCTGGACAGTTGAGAGGTATGCTAGCAAGTGGCTTGATTGTGGCCTGCACAAAGTTTAGCAAAACAGACAGTCACAAGATCACATACAAGAGTGGCCAACATGCAAATCAGGAAGACTTCTTCCCAGTAAGGAAAGAGCACTGGGGTAGAATCTGTGATTGCAAAGTCATCCCTAGTGAAACAGTTGTCCCACAGTATAAACCACTTGTTGCCACAATCAGCTGCAAGTAGTGGTCAGAGAAGGCTCTAAGGTCAATAGAGATGAGGCTGAAGACCTGGAAGTTGACTGGAGAGAAAGTATAAGAGTACACGGAATTACTCAAGGCTCTAGCACCAAAGGAAGAAAAGCAAACAGGTGGAGTTGAAGAAGAATGGCAGTGCTGCAAAATAGCATGTGTGAAGACTACAGAACAGATATGTGGCCAAGACAGGTGCAGAAATAAGTTATATAATGAAAGGTGGTGGTGGAATGTAGAAGTCCAGGAAGTCATCAAAAGAAATATGGAGGCAGGAAAAGAGGGAGAAAGAAAAGACTGACCAGGCTAGGAAGGACTACTGATTGGCTAACAAAGAGCCTAAGAAATAAATTGTAATAGCAAAGAATAAGGCTTCTGGAAAGTGACTTTGTAAATGCACAAAGGAACTATCAGGTTGCAAAGCAAATATGGAAAGATAAAGAAGATAGTCACCCTTCATAAGGGATCCTAGCAACAACCTACTCACTAGTCCACAGGAAATCAAAGGCAGATGGAATGAATACTTCCAGTAGCTTTTGAATGAAGGGAAAAAACACAGATGCTGTACTGCTAAAGGCACAGCCTACAATGAGAAAAGAGAAGGAGCCCACCATAGAAGAAGTAATAAAAGCACTAACGAAAATGAAGTTAGGGAAAGCAGTAGGCTCAGAATATGTCACAACAGATTATGATCAAGATGTTGGGAGAAATAGGGGAGAAATCACTCCTGAGGGTAATGATAGCAGTATGGAGAGTAAGGCAGATCCCAGATGATGGGAAAATAAGCCTATAAGTGCCAGTAAACAAGAACAAAGGGGACATCCACAGCTGCGGGAAGTACAGGGGTATCAAATTTCTGGCACACTGCATGAACGTTTTGGAGAGGGTGATTGATAAACAAATATGGAAAATAATAGAAAGTAAGATGGGAGATGAGAAGATCATATTCAGATCAGGAAGCAGCGCAAGTGACCCAGTGCTTGAAGGGAGACAGATAATTGAGAAAAAGCTAGAGGTGAGGAAAGAGTCCATTCCTAAACTTGGAGAAAGCATATGATAAGGTCCTACAAAATCTGATTTGGACAGCCCTGCAGTGGTTTGAAGTCCCAAAAGCATTTGGAGAGTTAGTGCAGGATATGTACAAGGATGCAATGACTCAAGTATGAACAGTGTTTAGTCTCATAGAGGGGTTCCCAGTGGGAGTAAGTATACATCAGGGTTCAGCTCTGAGCCTACTGCTGTTTATAATGGTGATGGACAACATTACAAGCAGGTCAGAGGGTACAGATCAACAAAGTTGTTGTATGCAGATGATATGTCATTATAGGAAGACTGAGCAAGAAATTCAGCAAAGGATATGGTATTGGAAAGCAAAACTGAAGGCACATGGGATGAAAGTTAGTATAGTTAAGACATCTGTACTGGCAGCAAATTGATGAAATCAGAAGATGAAAATGAAATAAAAGGGAAACAGTGGAATAATTTAATGGCTTCAAGTATCTGAGAGGGTTGGTTGAGGAGAAAGGAAGTCTGAATCAGGAAGTCAAATCTAGAATCAGAGGGGCTGCAGCCAACTGGCGCAGAGTGTCAGGGGTAGTGTATGACAGAAAAATGCCAACGAAACTGAAAAGAAAAGTGCACAAAACAGTGGTGTGATTAGTAGTACTGCATGGTACAGAAACCTGGACAGTAAAGGCAGAGCAGTTTGAGGACGCTAGAGGTAATGGAGATGAGCTGTCTAGGACTAGGAGAAGGATGTTGGACAGACGAAGAAATGATGACATCAGAGCAGAAGCCAAAGTAGCTCCAATTGCAGAAAAGGTCAAAGAGAACAGATTACAGTAGTTTGGGCATAATGTGCAGAAAAGCAGAAGATAATCTGATGAAGAAGATTTGGGACAGACAGGAAGAAGGCAAAAGATAAGAGTGTCTAGCAAAGAGATGGATGGGTTGTGTGAAGAAGACTTGTGACATTCAAATGTGACTGTTGAAGAAGGTAGAAGAGAGGCAATGAATCAAGAAAGATGGCAATGGTTGACATGAGACCTTGACCCCATGTAGAAAATAAGAAACGGGCTTGATGATGATGATGATGGTTATCATGATTTAACAAGGACTCTAGAAGTGTCATGGTGAAAGACTAATGGAAGTTAACATGTACACATCTAAGTAAGATAATTAATGAGGGGGTAAGAAAAAGGCCTTCATACATTAATAATAATAGTAGGATCATAGCAAGTTACTAGGCTATTGGTCCTGAGGCTCTTATAAGCCTAGCCAAGAGTTAGCCCATATTTAGACAAATTAGCACCCGATGCCGTTGTCCAACATGGACACGGGTGGAATCCCAGGGATGTATTTTCTATTTCCCATCCAGTTATCCAGGTTGAGCTTAAAAAGGGGTAAAGAGGTACTCTGCTTGATGTGGAGAGGGAGTCTATTCCACAGATGGGGGAGTCTCTGGGACACAAATCTGTCCCGCCAACAAGTCCTATTGATGTCACAGACCAGGTTGAGGCCACATGTGTGGTTTACTTGAGTGGAACTTGACTTTTGGATATGCAGCAGTCCCATCAAGGTGGGGTCCGAGATTGCCTTGTATGCCGGACAGATGTCACCTCTGAGGAGTCTGTATGAAACTGAGTAGAGGGATAGGGCTTTTAGCCTATCTGTGTATGGTAGAATTTTGAGGACCTGGATTCTTCTGGTGAGGAACCTCGGTGGTGTTTCCAGCTGCTGCATGTGCTTTGCAAGGTACATGCAGAATGGGGCACTGTTCTCAATAATGGACCTTATAAGGGAAGAATACAGAGATGTTATGACCTCCTTGCCCCTGGATGAGATACCCTTACTTATGAGGTGGGCCATGTAGAAAGCTTTCTGTACAATGGAAGCAACATGTTGGTCAAAATTCAGGTTGCTATCAATCTGGGTGCCCAAATCCCTCACGACTGATTGCATGCTTAGGACATTGTTATTAATGTGATAATTTGTGGGAACATCACTCTCCCCAAAGGGGATTATCATGCATTTTTTTGTATTCGGCTTGAGGCCATGTTTCTTGCACCAGTCATTTGTTTGGGTGAGACCCTCTTGGAGGATGTCCATGTCACTAGGTGAATTGATGACAGTGTCCAGCTTGCAGTCATCTGCAAACTTGGTCACCCATAGCCCACTGGTTTTGGTCTGCACCTCAGAAAAGAGTATCCCAAATAACAGAGGCACCAAGACTGAACCGTGGGGTATGCCACTTGATATGGGTCTACTGCTTGAGGTGGCTTCCCCTATTTTGATAAGGTGGGTTCTATCAGTGAGCCAGTTAGCTACCCATCTGGTAATATACAGATTAATGCCTAGTTGAGAGAGTTTATCTATTATGCCCAAGTGGGGAATAGTGTCGAAGGCTTTGGCCAGGTCAAGGTAGGCGGTGTGCACTGTCTTCCCCCTGGTCCATGGTTTTGGTAACTGTCTCAAAAAAGTTAACGAAATTTAACAGACATGACCTCCCCTTGACAAAGCCAAACTTTGTGGGATCAAGTGTTTGGTGGCTGCCTTGTTAATGAGGTCCAGGATAATCCATCCCATGGCCTTGCAGATCAGGCTAGTTAGGTTGATGGGTCTATAATTTCCCAGATCGGTGGATGCTCCACATTTGTGTAAAGGGATGACAGTGGCTGTCCTCCACTCAGATGGGACAAAGCTGGTACTCAGGCTTTGGTTGAATAGGGTGCTGAGTTCATGTAGGATGCAGCCTGTGATGGAGGCTGTATGTTTTGCCTTTGAGAGAGCAGTGATGACCTGATCCCTGGGTATAAGGGGAAGAGGGCAGGTATTGGGAATGTCCTGATTTACTGATGGGGGGACAGAGGGGTGAAATTTTCACTGAATCTGTCAGTCAGCAAGTTTGCTATATATATGGCATTTGTATATGTGGTGTCCTTGACCACCAGTTCTGAATAGGTCTAAGTGCTATCTTTGAGATTACGAACATATGTGAAGAAGCCTTCGTGATTGTCTCTAGTAGATATGGCCAATTTGGACTCATGTTTGCTTTGGAGGATTTCACTAGTGCTCTTATTTGCTTGTTTAGGCTAAGGAGAGATTGCTTCAAGCTGGGCACCTGCTCCTTCTTGGTCCTGGACAGCAATTTTTTTCTTTTGTTATAGAATTTATTTATTGCAGATGTCCACCAGATAGGTTTACTCTTCCTTGCGGAGGATGATTTAGTCTGTCAGGTATTCCTGATTCCATGCATCTATATAAATTTTCATATAGTAATTTGGTATAGTTTTGGATACTGGTGCCAGTTCTGTTTATACAATCCCTCAGGAGGCTGTAATCAGCTTTGGAGAAGTTTTTTTGTTTGACCCTTGCTAGAGGGGGGAGGGGTCAGATGAGATGGTGACTTTGAATGTGGCTGCTTTATGGTCAGATCTTATAAGGGAGGATGATACTGCAGGGATGCTGCAGTGGTTAGTCATGTTGGTTAATACCAAGTCCAAGATATTATCACCTCTTGCAGGGGTATTGACTAGCTGTACCAGAGCATTTGTGTTGACAAAATTGAGGAATCTCTGGGAATTTGTGTTCTGGCATGAGTAGTTTTTTCAGTGTATGTTTGGATTGTTAAGTCAACTAGGATCAGGGTAAAGGGTTGAATCTTGATAGATTCAAGAAGATCTAGATATGTAGATTGGGCATCTTGAGTCAGATTTGAGGGTTGGTAGCTAGCTATGATTTGTATAGGGATCCTGCCAATGGTTGACTGCACCTGGAGTGTCTCCTGTGCTTCATATTGTTTGACCAGTCTGGAGGTGTGTATGTCTCTAATATATATTGAAACTCCACCTCCTTTGGCTTTACTACCCTCAATAATAATAATAATAGTAATAATATAGCTTAAGAAGGAACCATCTTTAGGAGAAGAAACCAAATACCAGCAAGTTGGCAAAAATTCAAAATCGAGGATGGGTGAAGTGAATACATGGATTTTTTTTTCCTTACTGAGATGGATGAAATACATAAAATATCATCTCACAAATTATGGCCTATTAAATATTTAATAGATATAATACTATATCAGACAGAAGAAGGAGCACTTTATGCCACACTGTCAACTTCCTCATGGGAAGGACAAAAGGCAGAGTAAGTAGTCTCAAGTGACCTTTTTCTGTTAGTACTGTGGTGGTGCTGCGGTAGCATTGTCACCTCACAGTAAGATGTTGCCCTGTTCAATTCTCAGCTAGAGCATCTTCTGTGTGGAGACATGCGTGAATGGGTGTACCTTCGTTGAAGGTTGTGCGTCAGGGCTGGCAACCTGGCATGTAAAAATCTACTGCCAATCATTAGCGGACCGGAGTTCCACTGTGGCGACCCCTAACCGGGAAAAGCCAAAAGACACAACAACTTTCTGAATTTCTGCTAGGATCTCCTTATCACAGTGCACTCTGTTATCACCATTTGTTCTAGCATGCACCCATGCCTGTGTGGCAGAAGAGTATGTAATATTCATGGAGAAAGTACACTGCTGGGCGAGTCCCAGAAATGCAAACAGAGTGAGCCTGAAAACAAGTATTAAAGGCAGGGTATGAATAATTAGTAAATGGAGTGTGGGGGTTGTCTCCTTGAAAATTCACACAAAAAAATTTTTTTTGACACTTTTCATATGCATTTTTTTCTTAGAACTGCATTCTTTGCCATTCTGAGCTAGAGTAGAGACAATTCTGTGAATGCGTTCATGCATACATACATGCATACAATATTTAATTGTAAAATGGGCTCAGCAAATTCTGCAATCTGACTGGCTAAAAGGGATGTGAAAAATGTGGTCAGGGCTTGCTTAAAATGACAGTACTCCAAAAACAAGTTCAATATTTTACAAATGTAATAACATCTTAGATTTGTATCCTGAGAATATATTTATATCAACCCTGGTTTGTAAAACAGTCATCCACGGGGCTTATTCTTAACATCATAAGAGTCTGGTAACTGTTTAATACATACCCCAGTAAGTGCTATTAAATATATTTATAAATAGATTATGAACATACCTACCTTTGATTGGTCAATACTTTCCCTGTGCCAGGTCTTATGCAAGCAATAATGCCTTGCAGGGTGGATGCTACATTGCAGTAATAGACCACCAGATGTGTTGTAAGGCCTAACATCATCAATGGAGGGGTCTCCACCCATGAAAGGCACGCTATTTTTTTACAAACACACCCTGGAGGGCATTTTGTGCTTAGGAAGTTATCTCCCTGCTATATTTAGTTACATGTATTTTATTATTATTTTATGTATTTTTTAATTTTTTTAACATTCAATAGTTTGGCCACAAAATGTATGAAAGTTAGATATAAGACATATTGACCAAAATGTTGTGCAGTTTGTAAAAGAGACAGTGTTATTACTGCATAACTGTGACAGTTTATAAACACTGGGAAAGTAGAGTAAGGTTATTGTTATTCTTAATATGTATCTAAGACAGTATATGGGGTTGTTGTAGAAGTTGTAATACTAGACTCTGAGACCCCTCAAGAAAATGACCCCCAAAAATGTTAGCAATGGTAGACAAATGGAAAGGCAACAAAATGCCATTGGGAATATCCTGATCTGGAGCAATTCAGATTATCTTTGCCCAGTTCAAATATCTAGATGCAAAATTCGCTTATAAATAGCAGACGTTCCCAACTACATGTAAAAGTGACATAAACAAATGATAATTCTTAGCATTTCTGCATCTCTTTACGTGCTACACTTGGATAAAAACAATCAAAAAGGAACTGCTCTAAATTACAGTGTAAGATAAAGTAACAGGATACACCAAGGACCGCCATCTGCTGCTCCAAATACAATATGTGGCCTTGGCAGGAAGACAGTGAAACACAGGTAGCTGACAATTAGGTTTCTTAAATGTAATGACCTAAGTGGTATATGTTGTCACACAATGGCCTAGAAATAAGAGCATTTTAATCATATACTGCACATGGCAGTAGCTACTTTTATTTGGTCTTCTTACTGATGCAGAATTGAAAGTGACACACATATATCTGAGATAAAGGCTGGGATTTAGAAAGGCTTAATAAGATCAGGAGGAAGCATTATTATGGCCATTCCCTCCTTACAGTATGTCTTTGCAAATCACAGAACAGCAGGAGCCTCAGCACAAAAGGTTGTCTCGCTGGCAGATCTGCATGTTAATGTAGCAATCTGGGGGGAAGCAGCTAATGCTGAGCCATGTTCTCTTTCTTGGAAATGTCTGGAGCTCCCAAATTATGCTGATAAGTGATTTAGAGAATTGACCACCATTACATAGTTTTAGTACTGGTAGGAAAAGTAAATGCTGTCAAAAGATGGCACTGTCACCCATTCACTTCTATGAAGGCAGTTGCAGTACAGGTGAGTTCAGCAGACATGGGGATGACAGCATGTGCAAGTATGTGTGTGTGTGTGTGTGTGTGTGTGTGTGTGTGTGTGTGTGTGTGTGTGTGTGTGTGTGTGTGTATGCATGTGTTTGCATGTGTGGAAGTGTAGGTGGGTGCCTTTGTCAATGTGATGCATGGGCTGCTAAGGAGAACACCACTGTTGTCAGGTCTGACAAGATTAGTGTTAGCTAGATAGTGATTCAGAGACATGCTAATGAAATGATAATGAGACCTTTCTAAATGTGGTCACAGCTGCCTCTGATTCAGATTTTTCATCAATGCAGAAACTGACCTCTGTAAGGTAAGTACAGTAATTAATGTGAGTGGTGAAGCTTTTTCTGAATCCCAGGGAATGTGTTTTGCAAATATATGTAGACTGTGCTACCTTCTTATGAAAAATGTTTATAGGCGGATTCTGTTGTAAGCCATATTAAAATGCAGATTTTTGCTTATAGAACATCTATAGATTTGATTCTGTTCAGTGAGTTTGAAAAAATGACAAGAGTTTCAAAATGTTTTTTTTTTCCATGGCACAGGGATTCAGTGGCATAAGTATGTGCTCTCATTTTTCACCATGGCCTCCCTGTATTTTAATTCACCCATTTCTGAAACACCAAGCGAAGAATTAGGGTTTGTTGTTCTCCATGTCTATTTTTAGAAAGTAACAATCTCCAGCCTGGGCTACTTCCAAATTTGGAAACATAATCAAAACATATCAGTATCCAGAGTACATCATACTCTAGAAGCATGGACTGGTATTCATAGGCAAGTGCTGTTTAGGGCTGAAATGCTAGTGTTTGAGGGGGGGGTCACTGCATGATGAGCCACCTAGCTAATCAGCCATGGCAGTTGGATGGGGGGGGGCATAAAAAACAGAGAGAGAAGCATGGTGCTAGCAGGAGAAACACTAGACTACCAGACAGATACAGCAGTAGAACAGGTGACCAACATGATGTATGTCACAGAGTAAGCAGACTAATGCAGCCAAGTCAATGTATGCTCCTCCCTCACACATGCATGCACACAATGTGGAACACCATAGCTACCTAAAGGGGTAACCATTTGAAATATCAGGACCTGCTACAGCGAGTTCCAAAACACGGACACTGAATGGTCAAAAAAATGGACTTACATATATCAAGTATGAGATGGCCATTTCTCAGAATATTCCCTTTTCTCTGAGTTATGATGATCTCAGAGTTGGTATATATAGGTTTGGGAGTTGTGCAGAGGGGCTTCCCCTCTGCAAAAAAAGAAGTTTAAAGGACAAGAGTAATCTTCAAGATTCACTCTTCTGCTAAGTTTTCGATCATTTTTTTTTTCGGTCTGCCACCACTCAGCATTTTGAGTGCCAACATTTTAATAGGAAGCCACATAACGTACATCAGACAGACCACTATGGATCAGCATATCAAAGTGCAGTCCCTGTTTGTCATATAAATAGTGAGGAAATTGGGTAGATAGGAAAGAAGGAAAGGAGAGAATAGCAAGCAAAGGAAAACACACAAGGGTAGGCAACATCTCACATTTATTTACACAAGGAGGGCACATTCGTGGCCATCAAATAGACCACCATGACTCTGTACATCACAATGACATTCCTGTTCACAATATACATGAGGAAGAAGTGGGCTAGATAAGAAAGAAAGAAAGAAAGAAAGGGGAGAAAACAAGCAAATGTAAATACTTAAGGCATGAGATATGTAAAGTGAAGTGGTGGTTGCCTTTTTTTTTAAGGAAAGTGACCCTCTTTCATAAACAGAAAAGAAAAGGGAGGTAGTGAGGGAATGTTGTGGATGGAATAGAGTGAAAGGGGCAGGTAGCAGGAGCAGACATATACACATAAAACAAAGACTCAGACAGGAAAGGTAGACAAAGAAAAGGTGAAGAGGACAGTGGACAGACACAACATAGAGAATGTGAAAATGATGATGATGAGGAGGATGACTGGACAATGAATAAGGAATGACGAATGCAACATGACAGAGAAAAAACACCAGGAAGGGAATAAGGTAGGGTCATGGCATGGTTGGATGCCAGGTTGGCCCAGAGGGGCACAGCCTCAAGACATCACTTCCTTCAGTGGCCAGTTGATCTTCCAGTGGTTTAATGGGTGGGGACCTGACGGTCTCATGACAAGTGTCATGCCAGAAGGCACTCCATATTACTGAAGTGAAAATCCATTGCTGCTACTCCTCAGCTGCCACCAGCATCTGCAGCTGATGCAGGAAGACCAAAACAGACCCTTCAAAATCCTTCTAAAAAAAGCCTTTGCTCCTCTCCCAAGGAGCAGCCATAGAGGGCACTAATGAATCTTTCAGGTCACCTCCAGCAAGGGACCAATTATTCCCCTGCTGATAGGCAGCCTTGGTGGTCATAGGTGACCTAGCACCATTAGCTATGGCTGGCACAGATTAAGGTGATCATGGTCTCAGCTCCTCCTCCATAACTGGACTTACAAAAGGGTGACATAATGGTAAAAAAAAGATTGCACATGTGCTGATAACACAGTTGCAGTTGTACAGTGGACTAGCCCAGACTTTATACACACCCTGATGCTGTGAGTCACTCCTGCCTTCAGCAACATCCAGCTATATTCATTTTATGATCCCCTGCCATTGCAAAACAAAGTATTCTTTCTGAAGTAAACATGTAAACAGGTGAGAAACCAGAGTACAAAAGTATGAGAAAATGTTTATCCTTACAGTATCCCTCTGACTATCTGTCCTTAACATTTACCTCCCACTGTCAAAGCAGGTTAGGGCAGTTCTACCTCAGGTCACTGAAGTGATGTCGTCACTGTTTGGTTGAATGAGTGATGCTAATAGTATTTTGGCATCATCCATTATCCTGTCAAACTCTTGCCAAGCATCTACATTCTGCAAGGACCAACATAATGCCCTGTTGGATACTTCGGGGAGTCTTTGTGCAGGAAGAATAAAAAAATCTTGTTCTCCCTGATATATCATGCTAGAGCACTACCCGAAACAGCCATATTATTAAAATGGGAGGCCCGTGCCCATGGACACACATTTATCAATCATGACATGCAGTGCAATGCTGTACTATGATTGCATTGCTGTTCCTTACTACAGCAATACATTGATAAGGATGTATATCCTACCCTTTGCAGCATGGAATTATGGGCATACACACTGAAATTTGCACATGCATACTGGTCACATATCTAGTGGCTATTACGGCAATCACCGTTACCATTGGCTCTATGGTAATAATTCAGAAACTGTAGCACTAAGTAGCCTTATTATCATAACCACCATGTTAGCTGGCTGTTATTACCATGATAGAAAGCAGTGATGCCATTTTGTGTAGGTCCACTAAATACTGAACAACTGTAGAATAAAGGAATTTCAACAGATCCTAAAGATATAGTTTTTTTATTTTATTTTATTTTATTTCATTGGTAAATCAGATAAGCCCACTTGACACAACAGTCCCATTTCAGGGGTAGCACGGGAGCACTTTCTGGTTAAATGATATGCTCAGAGTCACAGTAGGCAAACGAAGATGGAAGGACTCAAACCCTGCTATTGGGCTATTTATAGAGCTAAGAAAGGAGTTACAAAGTTTAGAAATGAGTACTAACCGACAGAGTATAGTAGCAGAAACAACAAATCCTGTGGTAGATGTCAGATACCCCGAGGCAGACATTGTCATCATCATCATCAGCCCCCTTTTTCCCATTTTTTCTACATGAGATCGGGGTATCATGTTAACTGTTGCCAACTGTCTCGATTCAGTGTCACACTCCTGCCTTCTTCAACACTCATGCCTGACTGTCACAGATCTTCTTTCACACAATCCATCCACCTCTTTGCTGGACGCCCTCGCTTCCTCTTACCTTCTTCCTGTCTGTCCCAAATTTTCCTCACCAGATTGTCTTCTCCTTTTTTACATGTGTCTGAATGATGGTAATCTGTTCTCTTTGATCTTTTCTGCAATTGGAGCTACTTTGGCTTCTGCACTTATGTCCTCATTTCTTCGCCTGTCCCGCAGTGTGCATCCTACACCTTTCTCAGGCACTTCATTTTCATCACCTCTAGCTTCTTCAGCTGTTTGCCTTTACTGCCCAGGTTTCTGTACACCTTACTTTTCAGCCTCTTTAGCATTCTTCTGTCATAGACTACACCTGATACTCTATGCCAGTTGGTTGCAGCTTCTTCGATACTAGCTTTGACCTTTTCATTCAGACTACCCTTCTCCTCAACCACCCCTCCCAGATACTTGAAGTGGTTAACCTGTTCTACTATCTTCCCTTCTATCTCTATTCCCAGCTTCTTCTGATTTCCCCAGTTTGCTGCCATTACCACTGTCTTATCTGTGCTTAGTTTCATCCCATGTGTCTTCAGATTTGCATTCCATTCTCCTATCCTTTTCTGAAGTTCTAGCTCAGAGTCTGGCTGTAATGCCGCATCGTCTGCATATAGCAACTTTGTTGATCTGCCCCCACTGACCTGCTTGCTAATGTAGTCCATCACCAGTATGAACAGCAGTGGACTCAGAGCTGAACACTGGTGTACACCCACTCCCACTGGGAACCCCTCTGTGATGCTGAACACTGTTTGTACTTGAGTCACTAGGTCCTTGTACATAGCCTGCACTAATCCTACCCGTGTTTCTGGGACTTCAAACCACCGCAGTACCGCCCAGATCAGCTTTCTTGGGACCTTGTCATATGCTTTTTCCAAGTCTAGGAATGCCCAGTTGGACTCTCTCATCATCTCTAGCTTCTTCTCAAGTATCTGTCTCAATGCAAACATCGGGTCAGTTGTGCTGCATCCTGATCTGAATTCGAACTGTTCATCTTCCATCTTACATTCTACTACTCTGTGCATCCGTTAGTCACCCTTTCCAGACCTTTCATGCAATGTGTTAGGAGTTTGATGCCTCTGTACTGCCCTCAGTTTTGGATGTCCCTTTTGTTCTTGTACACTGGCACGAGTATGCTTATTCTCCAGTCATCTGGGATAAGCCTTTCTCTCCACACTGCTATTAGTACCCTCAGGAGCCATTTCTCCCCTATCTCACCCAACATCTTTATCATATCTGCTGTGACCTCAGCTGAGCCTGCTGCTTTCCCTGACTTCATTTTCCTTAGTCCTGTTCTTACTTCTTATAGGGTGGGCTCCTCTTCTTCTCTCATTGTAGGCTGTTTCTGGGGCAGTGCAGCTTCTGTGGGGTTTTCTTCATTCAGAAGCTGCTGGAAATACTCCTTCCATCTGCCTTTAATGTCCTGTAGACTGGTGAACAGGTTGTTAGTAGCATCCCTTACGAAGGGTGTCTGACTATTTTCTTTATCTTTCTGCCTTTGTCTTGCAACCTGATATAGTTTCTTTGTGCCCCTTATTGAGTCACTTTCCAGAAGTTGGCAGAGTAACTCTGATGCCCTATTCTTTGCTATTGCAACTTCTTTCTTAGCTTCTTTGTTAGCCAATCAGTAGTCCTTCCTAACTTGGTCAGTCTTTTCTATCTCCCACCACTTCCTGCACTCCTTCTTTCTTTTGATGACTTCCTGGACTTCTGCATTCCACCACCAGCTTTCCTTATGTACCCTATTTCCATACCTGGCTCAGCCACTTATCTTTTCTGTAGCCCTAACACATGCTGTTTTAGGTGCTGCCACTCTTTTTCAACTCCACCTATTTTCTCCTCTTCTTGGGGTGCTAGAGCCCTGAGTAATTCCTTGAACTGCTGTACTTTCTCTTCAGTCAACTTCCAAGTCTTCAACTTGGTCTCTGTTGATCTTAGAGCCTTCTCTGACCACTGCTTCCAAATGATTGTGGCAACCAGTGGTTTATGCTGTGGGCCACCTGTTTCACTGTGGATGACTTTGCAATCATGGATTCTACCCCAGTACATTTTCCCTACTAGGAAGAAATCTTCCTGAGTTGCATGTTGGCTACTCTTGTATGTGATCTTGTGACTCTCTCTCTTTCTGAACCATGTGTTGGCTACTTTCAAGCCATTTGCCAGACAGAAGTATATTCTGGCTTCTCCTTCTTTATTCTTTTTGCCCCACCCATGTGGACCAAGACAGTCCTCATATCCTGTTCTGTCTATCCTGATCACCCATTATCAACACCAATTCATGTTGTCCTGCTTTATCTAGTAGGCCTTGCAACTGCTGTCTGAATGAACTCTTTTTCTCACTATCACAATCCTTCTGTGGGGCATAGGTTGAGATTTGAATACTGCCCTGTCATCACACTGGAGTCTGATTGCCATGAGTCTGTCATTAATTCTGATGATATCCCTCACTGCGTTCTGAAGCCTCTCTCTCACCACAATTCCTACACCATTTTTAGCCTGTCCCCCACCTGAGTAGTAGAGTCTCAGTCCCAATCCAAGTGGCTTTGATACACTGCCCTTCCATCTCATCTCTTGGATACATAGGATGTCCAGCCTCCTCCGTATCATCATGTCATACACTTCCAAGATGCGTCCTCTCAGTGAACCTACACTAAGCATAGCAATTTTCAGTTCATGTTTGGCAGGTTGGTTGGTTTTACGTTCAGCTTTCGCTCAACAGAGTTATCCCAGGTAACCCAGGCTGGGCAACTAGACACCGGCCAGCCAGTAGCTTATTGACACAGGGCTACTGGGCTTTATGGTGGGCACACAATGGCCAATAGGGGCACATATACCCCCTCCCACCATTAGCAAGCATACTTGCCGTGCGTCAGAGTAGGCCAGGTCCTCAACCCACTTATCACCGGTAACTACCCATGCCCATTTTTGACAACATTAGTCAACATGACCAAATCACCTAGAGCCATATTTTACATTGTCGAGTGGCTAGCCCTGCCACGGCGCACAGCCTGTGATCTCTGTTCTTCTATCTTGAGGATACTGCGCACCACAGTAGATGCCCAAAGTGGTTGGTCTGTACTGCTGCCCTCAGCTCCATTCATTGGTGAGTTTTAGATGGAAACGCTCAGCATATTTTTCAGACATGGGAGAAACCCCATGGAGACACAGTCATTGTCACATACATATAAATGATAACTCAGGACACTGGTGGCATTGCATAATTTGACTATGTTTTCTTTTTGGGGAGGGAAAGGGCATCCAAACACTTAAGTGAAAACATTGAGAAGGACATGTGCAGGGAATGTGGGATTTCAGGAATGCATGTTGAGACATTGCTATAGTACCTAACCAGGGATGAGCCAGTAAATAACACTGGCTGTGACTGATAAATTGATGTATAAAGAGAAGTGAAACTCTGTGACCACAAGTACAGTACAAAAATGGAAGGAAAAGAGGCTATCCAACACATTATTTACAGCTCATAACAGGTGCATAGGTGGGGAGTGGGCATAAGAATGATCATCCTGCAGCATGGTACACACACACACACACACACACACACACACACACACACACACACACACACACACACACACACACACACACACACATGTGCACAGACATATACAAACACACACACATGCACAGACATATACAAACACACACACACACACACACACACACACACACACACACACACACACACACACACACACACACACACACACACACACACACACACACACACACACACATATACATGCCCACATGTGCACAGACATATGCAAACACACACATGTACAGACATATACAAACACACACATGTACAGACATATACACACACACACACACACACACACACACACACACACACACACACACACACACACACGCGTGCACAGACATATACAGACACACACACACACACACACACACACACACACACACACACACACACACACACACACACACACACACACACACACACACACACACTTGTACATGTATCAGCACAACCCATGAGGGAGGAAATAGCCAAGAAAAAAAAAATCACAGCATAGGATAATGAAGTGCTACTACAAGCCTACTGCACAGTGGCATGCACTTCTTGGGCAAACCTACTGAAAACAAGCAACATCAGGACTAGATATGGCAGGAATTGGTTCAGGAAGTGAATGCTGTGGATGACCATAATAGATCTTTGCAATAGGTTCAGTGAAGAGTTACTGATGAGATAGTCTATAGAAAGGAAAAGACATGAAACTTTGTGACAGGCATGCCCGCCACAGGTTGTAAACTACCAACATTAAAACTTCATACTGAGGCCAAGAAAGTAATGGGGAAAGTAGCCTATCATACCTAGGGGGGGGGGGTCATTTGGATGTAGAGTATGTACTGGCACCAAACAACAGTGTGTTAGTTGTGGATGGCCTGCATCAACCAACCATGTGTCATTTGGAGATAGCCCTGGATAGGAATGTCCACTATAGTAAAGTATAGCACACTCCACTGCATTTGAATGGGAGGATCAACCAAGGGCCACCTGCATGTCTGACTTTTCCAGGCATCTCTGGTATGCAATTTCAACAACCTGGATCATAATTTATGCATGCCAAAATCAGTAGAATAGCTAGGGTGGGGAGAAAGGGGCAACTGCCTCAGGTGCAGAGTGTTTTGGGGGCATGATCAGCTGATACCAATCTGTCTTTAATGGAATACAGACTTTTAAAAGCTGGTATTGCATTTACAGTCAAGCCTGAGTGCTGTATCACTCCATATGTGGTCTAAACTGTAACAACTAGTATGCTTCAGTTTAAAAGTGAAAAGAAAAAAACAATTTTTTTAACTAAAACCTGAGCGCTGTAGTGCTTCATGCAGGCAGGGTATAAACTGTCTCAACTGTTTGCTATATTTGTAGCAAGCTGTTTGCTACACTTGAAAAAAGAAGAAGAAGTTTCATTACTGAAACAAGAGCAGTGTAGTGCACCGTGCAGGCAGGGTATAAACTGTAGCAACTGTCTGCTACATTTGTAGCAAGCAGTTTGCTACAATTTAAAAGAAGATAGTATTTTTTTAATTAAATATGTTAAAGGAGGGTTGGGGGCAGGGCACAGAAATGGGACCTAATAGCTGGGGCAGGCAGAAGGGGATAGTGTCATGCATCTGGCCACCTAATTGCATACCTCTCCAACTGTCCAGGTTTTCACAGAATATCTAGATTTTTGTCTCATATTTTTGGTCTGTTCTTCATAAAATGTGTGGTTTTCTGGCAAATCACTGAGGAGTGAAGTCACTAAATAATAACATACATTTGATGTTCAGACTTCATATCCATTGGAAAAATGCATGCTAATGCAAAGAGTTCCTATTATTTTCTCAAAGAGGTATTCTGTTGAACACCTCTTCATCGAACTTGAAACCATGAAATTTAAAAACATCAACTGTCCATATAAGCGATTTCTTTCCTTGGGAAAGAAATCACTTGGCCATCCTCTTCAGTTTGCCATTTTCCCCACTGTAGTGTGATCTCGGAGTTGGTATATTTAGGGGGGTGGGGGGCACAGCCCTCCACCCTGGGGGTGTGTAGTGTTTGTGGTTATTTGTTGGTGTTTGTAGGGCAAGCGATTTATTTCCAAGGGAAAGAAATTGCTTATGTGGAGGATCGATATTTTGAAAGTTTCTGGTTTTAGGGTCGATAAAGAGGCGTTCTATGGAATGCCTCTTCGAGGAAATAATATAGACCCAATGCAAAACCTGTTATTCCAGCAACTTTCTAAGTTTGTAAAAGCAATATTTAAGATCTGCTCCTGATCTTGGCCCTTTGTCCCCCCATTATTTTGGTTCTGTCCATATTTGTTGCACTTACAAGTTGAGAGGTGTGCCTGGTTGGTATGTCAGAAGAAGGGATGTTCTTTTTCTTTTTAATTTGCTCTTCAATGGAAGAGATGGGGTGAGAGGCATAAATCTAACTGTAATAAGCCGATCATTTACAATGCAGAGAATGGATTATTACAGTGAAATGCTTTCTTTTTTTTTCTTCACTTGAAGAGCTGAAGGGGGTGGGGTGCTGGTTCATAGTACTGGCTCAGGGTGCTGATCGAACCAGTTACACTTCTGGTCAAAGTAAGCTATAACCACTATTTAATACAGAGTACTATGCATGCTAAGGAGTTTATAGGAGCATATGTGTGGACAGACAATGTTGTCCTGTATGTCTGTTCCTGCTTTCATAGGAACCACTGGTAGAGGGCCCAGCATAATAGAATGACATAGGACTGATGTTAGCATGGTGACTGTGTCTGACAATGATTTCAGTATGAAAGTGGCATTGTGTGATATCATACTGGGACTGTCAGCAACATTACAGGGGGAAGGTGTCACCTACATTCCCCATAACAGAGACCCCTGCAGGGGTACATGCTGAGCACACAGCCACAGCAGGGCATGTGAAACCACTTCTACCTGAGAGTCCCTTGCAGTTTCCACCTGTGCCCTCACTACATACACCATGTGAAATGCACATCACTTCTGAGGTGTGCACCCCCCCCCCACAGGACATGGATGTGGGGGGTGCAGTAGGTGTTGCCATCAGTCTTGCAGGATTTTGATATGAATGCAACACTCGGCATTAACCAGAAGATATGCAGGTCAGTGATCCAGGCACAAATTGCTGCTACCCACAGTGCTGTGGAGATAGTGGGAGTGCTTTATGTTTTCTGGGGCGACAAACAAAAAATGCACAGTGACATAGAATATAGAAACAGTGAGGTTAGTGGTGAAAAATGTTGCCTCCATCAGGACCTTCTTAAGACACTTTGCAGTCAGCCTTTGATCTGCTTTTAGAGGAAATGCCTTTCCTGCCTGTGGGAGGGTCATGATGCAGACAGGTCAGATATAAACTGTCTCAAATCAGACTCCTGAGACCACAGAACAAATGATATAATTAACACATCAGTCTGCATGCCCAGTCATTGACATCTTCCAGGTCATGACCAATGGTATTCCAATGGCTTAACACCTCAAATGTCTCATCAGGCTACATGCACATGGTCATATAGTTTTAGCCCTTCCTTGTCACCTGTAGGCACACAGGCAGCCACCCCTGTTCATGTGCAAGGACCACTTCATGGGCAGTGACACTCAGCAGTATCACCATAAAGTGCACCCTGTCAAGATGAATGCTCCTGGCCCAGTAGATCTAAACCTTCCCTGCTACAGACATACTCTTCAACTGTCCAAAGTTTTGCAGAATGTCCAGATTTTTGCATTATATCTTTGGTCTGTTCCTCATAAAATGTGTGTTTTTTGGCAAATCACTGAGGACTGCAATACTAAATAGTGACAAACATATGAGTTGCAGAGTTCATATCATTCACAAACTGCATGCTAATGCCAAACCTTTTATTCTAACAACTTTCTAAGTTGACAAGAGCAGTTTTTAAAATCTGTCCCTATTTTGGGGCCTTTGTTCCCATGTTATTTTTATCTTTGTCCTTGATACTTGTGTTAAGAGGTTGCAAGGTATGGCTACAGACCATATCAAGCCCTGGCACCACAAGCCAGTGTAGTGGATAGTGCCAATTGTCACATCATGGCAGTTCAGCTCCTCCATTTGAGGATGTGATCCTTGATTCCCCACAACTTCCCTGAGTACATGGCTACTATGTTCACCACCCATGCCCCAACCCCATCTCATAGTGTTGTGGTCACCTTTCACTGTGTCACCCCAAATGTTACCATGATCCTTTCCCATCTCACAGTACTGAAGTCACCTGTTACTGTGTCACCCCAACTAGCTGTGCAAATAATGATCATTGTGTCCTGTCCATCCCCTAGCTAATGTGGGTATGGTGAAGTTTGATGCACAACATGGCCAGTCCATTCAATTCCATGCATATTCTATATCTGATAACAGATTCAGCATTTTATTCTATGCTGTCGGTATCATGGCCCTGAGTCGTGGAACACATGCTGCCTCTTTTCCAGTGTTGCAATGTATTGCACCCACCTGTGTGCTGGCTGTACTACCGCTTCTATGTCTTCTTCTTTTGGCCCTTTATCCTGCCCTTTCTGTGCAGGTACAAGTGATACAAAAATGTCTGCCAGGTGTTAACATGCCTCTCCAACCGTTTGCAATATGTTATGTTGTGCAACATTACATACAAAATAAACATTGTGAAACAGATTTATGGAATGTATTGCATTTCTAATGTATCTAGACAACAGAGGCATCCCTTCAGTAGGCCAAATGTCTGCAGTTAAAAAATTCCTAAGTCTGAATGTGTGACATACTCTTTCAATGTGGAACTTTGAGAGACATGGGCTTTTTAAGACCGAAAATGAGGAACGTTCCTCGTAATGAAGTAGATTTGAGAAGTATGGCCTACACCACTATAGTTTCACCATATGCTGCATATTAGGCCATTGCCTGCATGTTCTGGAGTTGCAGATGGGAGTAAATATCCAGAGCTTTAGTGCATATCCAGCATTGTTTACAACACACAACAAACATATTTTTTTATGGCCTGCACCCTGTTTGAATGGTGCCTATTTGTATAGGCTTGTCTATCTTGCCTGTGTGTTAATGTGCCATCTAGATGACCATGTGGGAAATATCCTGTCAGGGAACATTTTTATAGGTTGCAATGTGCCAGAGTTAAGAATCATGGGAGTAGCCTGGGTGGAGCACATGAATATTATAAACAATGTGCTGTGTATTACAGGCCACCTGACAGTTAAGGGATTAGAAGGCATCTTGTTAATGTGTCACAGTCCCTCTGGACCAAGTAAAGGCTTGCAAGTAACATTTCAGCAATAAATGTCTTTCAAGACTTTGGGGGGGGGGGGAGAGAGAGAGACTACCCCAGTGATGGATCTTTCCTCTGTAGTCCTAGGAGACACGATATACTTCTCCATGTGTTGCGACATGATATTGAAGGACTGATTCAGGATTCATGAAGCTAATGCCTTAAAAAAAAACATAATGTATCCCCAGTAGGTCACTGAAAAGTCCTTGTAGCAAAGATAATTAAAGCTGCACATACCTTGGTATCCACAAGAATGGGCTAACCATAAATTCCTCTCAGTTTTGCTTATGGGAGACACAGTTGGACAAGGTTTTGAACATTCTCTTTGTCCACTTGGAAATGGTCCACAATCTGCTGGTCACTCATCTGGTGGTATGTCAGGCACTATCTGCACTGCCTCCATTGGTGCAGATGACCACAACATGCAACATTGCAGACACTAGCACTAAGGGTGACAATTAACACATGCTGCTGAGCTACAACTGTTGCTCCTGTAGATACTGTTTACCTCATGTACACCATAATTAGTGGTGTGAATACTGAGTATGTGTTAATGAATAGCATGCCTCTTTTATATGTATCTGAATTGGTCTGCCATTTTGGGTTTCTCCATTTGCATACACCATGTGACATATTTACATGTGCTTCCGCTTTTCTGTTTCAGTATCTACTCATTAGTATGCACTGAATATTGTGCTATTTTTGACCCCTGCTTAATCATGCTACCTCTGGCTCAGAAACACTCTCACTCTGCATGTTTCTGCTATCCATGCTAATTTGTGCTGTATTAAGCACTAAACATCTCTAGTTCCTAACCATGGTTTCTGTCTTTACCTTGTGTAAAAATTTTCAGCTGTGCTATAAAGGTTCTGATGTACTAAATAGAGATGGCCATGATTCTAGAACACACAGTAGGCTCATATGCAGTGGAAGCAGAGATGGCTATAATCCAAGAACACACAATAAGCCCATATGCAATGAAAGAAGGGACGACCATCATCTATCTGGCAGTTGGTGCAGAGGTTAAGACTTTGCGTTGTAGTTGCTATGGTATTGGGGATTGATTGTTTCAGTCCTCATTTGCCTTCTGTGTGGCCTTGAGCAAGTCACTTAACCAGACATTGCTCCAAGATCACCCCAAAAAGGGATTGTGTGTCCAGTGGAGCTATCTGATTAAACAAATACGATTATTATGAATAGTACTAGTAGTAGGTCACACAGCATGTCCATATGTATTGAGAGTAGAGGCTGCCATGATCCTAGCACACTCACACAGTAGGCCTGCAGGCAGTTGAAACAGAAGTAGCCATGATCATAGCACACACTGTAGTAGCAGTGTGAGCACCACAGCCAGCAACTCACTCATTTCTAATCAAAAGATAGAGCTCCATGCCATCAACAAGCTTTCAGAGAGTGTCTCTCACAGCCCTTCCTCTCTTACTATTTAATCATCTATGCTTTACTTTTCAAAGGTGGAGAAATAGGTTTTAGACAGATATTCCTCCAAATGATTCTCTGTAGAGCCATAATTATTAACAAGTTGGTCAGACAGGGCATTTTGTAGAGACATTCTCTGGAGCTATTTGCCTCCAAAATACCTTCCTCTGGTGTGGATACCCCCATTTCAAAAGTGCCAGGTGAAGACTGAGACAGATACCTTGATGGAAATGCAAGTGACCCAATGTGTCTTCAGAGAGAGTAAAACTGAAGCTCTATACCTGTTTTCTTCATGGTTCCTCAAATATCTGGGGAACTAAGATTGGTTTTAAACCTTAGAAGGGCTAACAGGATCATCAAAAATGAGTTTGAAATATTCTGTTTTCAGTCCATTCTTTCTCCATTGCTTCATGAAAACCAAATTTATTTTCTGAAACTTTATCATGCTTTCCTGCATATCCAAACGAGAAGCACCAAAGCTGATTCCTGTATATCAGTATAGAAACCATTTGCATGTACTCTAACACTTATATGGTGTTTAACAAAAACAGGGCAGTGATGGTAGCCTTCTCATGTTGGGACGTGATCAAGTTTTTTCCTATCTAGATAATAGTTATTAGCAACAACTGAGCAGATTTTGGAATCATACACATCACTTCCACATTGCTATATTTAGTTTAAAAGATATTTTCAGTGGTGAACCATCTATATCCTTAATACTGTTTAAGACCTTTACAAGTGAACTTGTTTTAGCATAATCTTTAAAGTACATGGTTCATAGGTTCATAGGTGTTTACTATGCTAATGACCACAAGGGCTTTTTTAAGCCTAGCCATGCAGCTCATATCTCTGATGAGTTCTTATACCCTTGATAAGTTTAAGCATGGATGTGGGAGATGAACCATTTACAGGTTACCTGTTTGCTTCAAAGACATAGGTGCCAAACCAGGATTGAATTTCCAGTTTCCCATCCAATTGTCCAAGTTGCACTTGAATTGGATTAGGGAGGAACTCTGCTTCACATGGATGGGGAGCCTGTTCCATAGACAGGGTAGTCTCTGTGATACATACCTATCTCACCAGCAGGTCCTATTTATATCACAGGCCAGATTTAAGTCTTTAGAATGGGTAATTCTGGTACTGCTTGTTGTGTGGATATGCAGGAGGTCCATCAGAGTGGAGTCTGACAATGCCCTGTATGCCAGGCATAGATCTCCCCTCAAAAGCCTGTAGGAGACAGAAAACAGTGAAAGGGCCTTGAGGCGGTCTGCATAGGACATATTACTTATGCCCTGGATTCTTTTAGTGAGGAACCTCTGTGGACATTCCAGTTGTTGGATATGCCTGGTTAGGTACATACCAAAGGGGGCATTGTACTCAATTATAAGTCTGATGATTGCCGAATACAGTGGAACAATGACTTGCTTGGACTTAGATGCCAACCTTTGTTTATAAGTTGCTCAGCAAAGAATGATTTCCTCACAACTATAGACACATGATGATCAAAGGCTAGATTACTATCTATGTGTGTCCCTAAGTCCCAGACTACTGGGTCAACTCTAAGGGGTGTGTTGTCAATATGATAGTTATCAGGGATGGATGACTTCCCAAAGGATACTATTATGCATTTCTTGGCATTTAGTTTTAGTCCATGACTCTGACACCAGTAGTTTGTCTGTGTCAGCCCCTCCTGGAGAACATTTGTGTCAGTGTGAGATTCAATGACAGCTCCTAATTTCCAATCATCTGCAGATTTAGTCAGCCAAAGACCACTGACATTGGCCTTGACTTCTGAGAAGTAAATGCCAAAAAGGAGCGGTCCAGGGATTGACCCTGTGGGGCTCCACTTGTGACTGGTCTCTTTGTAGAGGTGGACTCCCCAATTCTAACTTCCTGGATCCTGTCTGTGAACCAGTTGGCTATCCACTGGGTAATATATGGGTTTGCACCTAACTTCTTGAGTTTGTCAACAATGCCTGAGTGGGGTATTGTGTCAAATGCCTTGGCAAGGTCAAGGTAGGCAGTGTGAATGATTCTGCCCTCATCCATTGCTTTGGTGACCTTCTCAAGAAGTCCACCAGGTTAAATAGGCATGATCTGCCCTTTACAAAGCCAAATTGGGTTGGGTCCAGTGTCTGGAGGTTTACTACATCTCTGTTGATCATCTCCATGATAATTCTTTCCACGACTTTACATATAAGACTAGTGAGATTTATGGGTCTGTAGTTTCCAGGATCTGTAGATGGCTCACCATTTTGCAGAGGGATGACTGTTGCCTTTCTCCATTCATGAGGCACAAAGCCTGTTTGAAGGCTACAGTTAAACAGTAATTCCAGAGGCCCTGATAGGTCATGTTTCATGCTATTTAGAAGGCATCCTGGGATATTGTCTGGACCCATTGATGCAGTGTTCTTGATCTTAGAGAGAGACAGAGCATTAAGGACCTGTTCTCTAGTGATAGTAGAGGGAGTTATATTTGATGATATTTCCTGGGGGAAGCTCGAAGGGGAGAGAGGAGTAAAGCTGGAGCTGAATTAAACATCCAGGAGGTTTGTCATATCTTCTGGCTCAGTATAGGTGGCTCCATTTACAATGAGCTCTGCACACAATTGTGTATTGCCTTTGAGGTTGTGGATGTAGCTAAAGAATGCTTTCTGGTTGTCTTTGGCCTGGGAGGCCAAACTTACCTCAAATTTGGCTTTTGTAGACTTTATTTGTCCTCTGAGTTGTTTGTTTAGTTTGATTTTATCCTGCTGGGTGCTGAACCTCCTAATTTTGCCATGATTTTCTTCTTCCTGTTATACATCCAAATGATTTTATGATTCCACCAGGGTGGCTTGTTTTTTGAGTTAGTTCTGTACTTCATCCTGGTGGGTACAGCTGCCTCTATACAGCTATTAACATGCTTGTACAGGGTTTCTGTGAACAGTTTTGCATAGGCAGAAGCATTCTCAGGGTTTATAGGGGCTTGAAATTTTGCCAGGTTCTCACTTAATGGCAGGAAGTTAGCCTTAGAATAGTTAATAAATATTCCTGGTTTAGCTGGAGTCCGTGTTTTACTTTTACTTCAAAGGAGACAATTTTGTGGCCTGACCTTACCAGGAAAGGCATTGGCTCCTCCAAGCTCCCACAGTCTTACCTGTAGTTTTTGCAGAGCTGAAATGTCACCTGCAAATTTTTTCTCTGTGATGCTGTTTTGTCAGCCACACCCATCTCAGTGCGTCTGGTCCTCTTTGATTGCCTCATCTTACATAATTTTTAATGACGACAATATTTTCTGCCTCACTTTAACATCAGTTTTGTACCTAAAATGTCTTCTGTAGGCTGTAGCCAGTGTGAATCACCTTTTTCCAGATATCAGTATTATTCCCTGAGATAAAATAAAGGACAAGAGATCATATATTCTATGGATGCCAAGTGGCAACTGCATTCTTCCTGCAGAGGTCCATGCCCTTTATAAATCGTCCTCACCTTCCTGTGTTCTAAGTTCGTGGAAGAAAAAAGGTTAAGAAATCAGATCTGATCCTAGTGGCAGCTAACTATATATATATATTACATTATGCCATTTCAAATACTGGACACATTCAGCAGGCTCTCAGAAACATTACTGCCAAAGAGTAATTACCACCTCTCTCATCTTCTTCCTCATCATCACAGTGGTGGTCATTTGTGTGACCGTAGCTTGGTTCTATGTTTAAATATCTATGAAATGATGCAAGTCAGGTGAATCACCATGGTCCTGAACTCTATCCAGTAGAGCAGTCTTGCAAGGGATTCTAATTGAATCTGTTTACTTTACTTTTGATATACTCTCCAAACAGCAGATTTTGCTTGCTTGCTGTTCTCTTTTGTAAGTTACGTATCCTTCTGCGAGAGCGTCCTAAAGTAAGCCTAGCGTATCTTTAACAGTAAATGTTCAAGACTGCTCTTGCATTGTTTTCACACTAGCCAGTATCACAGGAAGTAGCTCAGATGTTCTATTTATGGAACACATCTCCATCTGCTTGTCTGACCTGATTTACTTTGTTTCTAATACATTCTCTCCTGTCATCTTCATGCCAGCTTGCTTTTTAACTGCTATAAAGAACTAGATGAAAGGAAGAGGAACTGTTTATGGGCACAGTGGTTGATGATTCTGTACAGAAGGATAAGAGGGAGGTGCAAAATATTAATAAACTGGTCCTAGCAGTTAGGAGTGGAAATAATAACCCAACTGCTCTACACTTTCCCCCTTCTAACTCACCTCATCTGTTTGAACTCAAACCCAACTCCACTAACTTTATAAAAAAACTTTTGTCCAAACTTAAACCTTGCTCTAATGCTCCCAACAATATTCCCTCTTCCTTCCTAAAATGTGCTGCTGATGGCATTGTACTCCCAATCAGCATCATTATCAACTGATCCATAAAAGAATCATATGTCCCCAAACTCTGGCGCTCAGCTTATATTCTTCCTCTTCATAAAGGAGGCAAAAATAACAGCATCTCAAACTTTCGCCCCATTGCTTTAGTCTCATCAGTCTCCAAAATCCTAGAAAAATGCATCCACCTCCAACTTATGCTTTTCTTGACCCAAAACAATCTTCTCACTCCTACCCAGCATGCCTTCCGTCCAGCCCATAGCACAATAACCGCTCTACTCTCTTTCGTAGAAACTGTCAATCAAGCCTGAGATTTAGGCCACTTAGTTTCTACTGTTTTACTCGATCTGTCTAAAGCCTTTGATACCATTTCCCAGAAGCACCTTCTCTGTCATCTCTCAAACCTTAATCTCTCACATAATGCTTTATCCTGGTTCTCCAGCTATCTATCAGACAGATCACAGGCAGTCAAATGGAAGAGCTCCATGTCTTCCTTCCTACCTACCCCAACTGGTGTACCACAGGGATCCATCCTTGGGCCAATGCTTTTTAACATCTTCATCAATAACTTTCACACTGCTATTTCTGATGCTAAAATCATTCAATACACAGACGATTCAACCTTAAGTCTGCTCTGCCTCAAACCTCTTTGAATTGCTGACTAAAACCCAAACTGCCTCCTCAACAACTGAAAACTGGATGCGCCAAAACCACCTCTCTCTCAATGCAAATAAATCAAAGATTTTACTATTCCCTCCCACAAAGACCCTCTCCTACGATAAAAACAACTTAAAAGTCTATAGTCAAACCAACTCACCTATAGAAGTAGTCCCCTCTGCCAAACTACTTGGCATTACTGTAGATGAACACCTCAAGTTTGATATTCATATTCAACAAAATATTAAGAAAACCCACCAAAAGCTAGGTATGCTGTATAGGAATAATCGCTTTCTCACAAACTCTACCAGGCAAACTCTGGCCTCGACTTATCTTCTTCCTTCCTTATTATACGGAGCCCCTCTCCTAACCAACCTGTCCTCCTCTATCACCTCTAAACTAGAAAACTGCTATAACAAAATCTCTAAATTTACCTCTAAATCTAAAAATACCACCCATCACTGCCTAACCCTACAATCCCTGAATTGGCTTGAACTCCCAAACTACCTAGACTATCTCCAACTCACTACTGCACATAGACTCATATTTCACCCAACAAAATGTCCCACTCTAACTAACATCCTTCCCCCTTATACACCCAACAGAGCTCTAAGATCTGAAAATCAGAACTTAATTACTATCCATAAACCTAAACGTCCTGATGGCCAACTTCTCCTATCTTTCTCACTAGGCAAAAAATGGAATTCCCTTCCCTCCACACTAAGAACCATATCAAACTCAGAAAACCTCAAAACCCAACTATTCAAACACCTGTCCACTAAATGGAAATGTATCTGCCTTCACCCAGCCTAATCCAAGGGGGTTCTCGCTCTGGTTCCCAAGCTCTACAACTCTCATAGTTATCTTCCTATGAGCCTATCTAAGCTCTTAACAATTTCTATAGCTTCTCTCTAAGCTCTCACCTCCTACAGCTACCCTCACACAGCCCAACCTTGTAAATATTGTAAATAGCATTCTACTGTTGATGTGTGTATGTAAAGTGTATTTGCATTTTCTTAAAAGGTTTGTATGTAAACTGTTTCCACACCTTACCCATATCTGTTTTCCTCAAATGAAACTGTGTGATCCCTACCTTCAAGCGTAATGAATTTGTTAACTATGTATGATATTGAATGCATTTATGAGTAACTATTCTACATAAGATCTTTAATATTAACTATCATTTGTATCTAAATTGTATAATGCATCTTGGAGCTTTCCTCCCCGGACCTCCACTGAAAATGGGTCAGTTCGGCCCAGTGGACTTCCCCGGTAATCAAGTTGCAAATAAATAAATAAATAAATACATTCTTGCATGTACTGAATCCTGATGTAAATATATAGTCTTAAGAACCTGTTACAAGTAGTCTTTTGTGTAACTGTACCTTTCAGTATGCAAAATTTTCATGCAGTGTTCATTAAATGCATCTTTAACTCAGAATCATGTTACAAAGTGAGCTGTGACTTAATATGGCCAACCACAACACCAAATTCTCAAACAAATGAACCAATAACTAATATGTAGTGCAGTGATTATGCACTAATATAATGAAAAAGACAAAACAGTTAATACTTCTCTAGAGGGAGATTTGATCTTAACAGTTGTCAAGCAGCCCTGCTTAAGCTGTTAAAATCCAGTATCTCGCTAGACAGTAACACTTGCCAGCAAACAACAGTGTCAGGATTAAAACAACTTTCTTTCTGCCAGCTGCCTGTACCAGTAATCTATCCCCAATTTTCTTGTCCTAATGCAAGATGTGTTTATTCCGTCTTTTTGATAGTGCTCACTAAGTGCTTTACAGCTTTGAAGGTCAGCAAAACACTTTGTTCTTTTTTTTTCTTCTGTAACTAGTAGCACATGAAGCAGATGAAGCTCCAAGCACTACAAAGAATTATGGTTGGGTCTCCAATCATAATGCTCCTGTGGCATTGCCAGTCCAGTTATCTGGAATTTTGTGGATAGTTGTGTGTCATTTGTGAATATTATTATGATTCATATACTTATCTTTCAAATGTAAGAGAACTATATATAATGTGCATATTAAACTACTGGTGCAGAAGTGTGTGTTGAACTGTATGCTATGTACTAAGCTTCAGGAATGTAACCACAGTGTACCCTACTGGAAAGGAACAGAAATGTATATAAACTATATACCTGTGCAAATGTATGTTTTAATAGTAAAAGCTGGAACATACAAAGTTAACTGCAAAACTTCAAGAAAATAAGTTCAAAAGTAGTGTTTTACGACTGTGTTATCTCTCAGTAAGCAGACACAATGTCTACAGCTAGAGGTTTTCCTGTTGTCTTGAAACAAAAATAATTACAAGGTTTCAAATGTAAACGTGTTTAATTATTTTACGACTTCCAGTTCTGAGCAGACATCTGAGAGATATGTATTTTTACATAGAAATGTTAAATTTTGTTAAGTTTCTGTTAGCCTGGGAACTGAAGGCAGGTGACAAAGAGTGACGCCACCCAAGCTAACCCAGTAATAATGTTGATTATTAATTTAAGAACTCTCTCAGAGAAAGACTGGGCATTTTGTATCTTGTTTGGACCTAGAAACATCCATTCATCATCACCTGCATTTGCCTTGCTAATAGTAAGTAACTAGGGTAAATTAATTTCTTTAGAGATAGATAGAAATATAATAAAGATTACTTTAGATGTTTTCTGTATTTATTTGAGAATATCCTGCAATGTTGCTTTAAAATATTTCCTGTGATTCTGAACTCTTTAGTTACTGTGTTGATTTAGTATTGTCTTTTTCTTTTATTATTTATTATTAAATATATTTAAACCTATCTTTGTGATTGATATTTGTGAGACATATTTAAACTCTTACAGTACTTGCATATGTATTTGGTGACACTGTACAGGTTAAATAGCCTTAGTTTTGGTCACACTTACCATTTGGATAATAGTAACATTACTCAGTAGGATTGGTCACCCTTTGTAAGGGCCTTTAAGTAGCTGATAAGTAGGGGTTGGTGGCAGTGATAGCTACCTTATAGTCTGGGCAGAAGGGGCATAGCTAGTAAACCTATGCCAACCTTCCATAGGTGTGTGTGTGTGTTTGTATATAAATCAAATCTCAAAGTGTGTGTGTGTGTGTGTGTGTGTGTGTGTGTGTGTGTGTGTGTGTGTTTGTGTGTGTGTGTGTGTGTGTGTGTGTGTGTGTGTGTGTGTGTGTGTGTGTGTGTGTGTGTGTGAGCTACTTGGGCAGGGACACAAAGCACTGGTTGGAAACAGAGGGTGCTGGAGGTCTTGGCTTGACCCTTCAGCTGAGATCTTAACCCCATGTCAGCGGGGAGTCTTATTGGGGATCTGGAGAAAGAGGGAGAAACCAGCCCCAGACTGCCTGTGATCTCTGTGTACTCTTAAGAGAAATTGTATTTTACTGTGTGTGTACTTGTCATCCTCTCATTATGTACGTCCCCCACTGGTGTTAGTGGTGAGGATTGAGTCTCCTTGATTACTGGGCCAGTGCAGGGGCATTACAGCTCCATTTTGTGTACTTGACATGGATGCCAGGATTCACTTCTTTCCTTGGCATCCATGTCTCAAACACATAATAAAATGATTACGATCAGTTAACTGATCATACGCCTCTGTGTTATGAATATACAACATCCCATGTGATTCAATAAAGGTGGATGTAAAGGATGCTGTTGTGAAAGAAAATAATGGCATTGCTTGCCAGATCACTAGTACTCTTTGACAGGTAAGAAATACATGACTTTAAGTAATGTGCCACTACGAAGAGTGCCTTTATGCTCTTTCCAAATGATCAAATGTAGAACCGGGAGGAGGGTTAATTTATGAATCAACTCAAATGCAAGACCGACAATATGTCTGTACCAACAAGGTGTATCAATGTGTGATGCAGTAAAGAAACACTGAAACAAAGCTTTGTAACCTCTTTGTTAAAGTCAGTGCAAGTGTGTATGCCAAGCAAATCCTCAACAAAGTTACCTACCCTTGAACCTGATCACTGCATTCATTTCCTGTGTTGTCCTGTACTGCTGTTGGTTATTTAACCATTATCTGGCCTGATAATAACTTTCTCTTGTTTCGTATATTATTAATGTAGCATAGCACTGTCCAGGTGACCTAACTACTAGCTGCAAAGGATGTGCCAGCCAGGAGAAAAGAGACAGAATCAGCATGGGAAAATGAGAAACAGATGTAAATGGGGAACTCTTAAGGGCTGGTAGTTATCTATAATGTTGTTTTCCTAGTTCCTTGTGTTCTGAAACAAATAAATTGTGTGTTAGGAGTCTCCATGGAATCTGTGATGGAAGGAACTATCCTGACACCATCTTTGTTCTGGAAAGTCTGAAGTTGAAAGGCATCTTTCCTATGTTTGAGAATTACTGTCTTTTTGGAACTACTGGAAAGTAGGCCCTTTTTGGAAGAAATGTCAGCATATACCTAAAGATTATAAGTGAAGCATATGACAGCACTTGTTGAGCAGAGAGCTGTGTTTCAGTTTTCCCCATTTCTACAAGTCTGTATTATTTTTCATTGTTCTTTGTAAATAAACCCTTCTTTAAACTGCAAGTTGGTGTCTGGAAACTAACATCTATACTTGGATTTACAAGGAAATAGTACATTATCGACAGTCTTCATTGTATTTTTTTCATATTTCTGCTGATAGTAACATCTTTACCATCCTTTTTTTTTAATTTCTTCCAAAGAAATGCTGTTTTCTATTACACGTGCATGTAAAAGCCAAGGTCTAAGTTTCATTGCCGAGTTCGCTGGAATCATGTCGCATAGCTCTCTGCCTGTGCAAGCACTTGCTGCATCATATTTCCTTTTCACTTTTCTTAATTACAGCTTTCTTTGTTAACCTCTGCAGAGCCACTGTGAGTGGTTCATCAAAAGGGGACTTCAGCTGCACAGCAGAGTGCTCAATTTTCCTTCATCTCATTTTGCTCTGATTCCAGCTAAAAGGGATTATAGGACAGAGCATTTTATCCTACATGAAAACTAAATGTTCATGACATGGTCTACCCCTTTTAAGAAGCACATTAACTAAATGTAGCAAAAATGTACCTGTAAATGTTTCATCCCCCAACCCCATGCTTACAGTTATCAAAGGTATCAGAACTTGTCAGAGAATTGGGATGCATGTCTGGGCTTAAAAAGGCGCTTGTGGTCGTTAGCCTAGTAAACAGCTATGAACCTATGTGACATACACATGGAAGTCATAATGTTTGCCTCATCCAAAAGAAATCTGAGGCGTTGCAAAGCTTGCACAAATTTTAGGTCAGGAACAACTGTCAGGAGAAACAACAAAGCACATACAGTGATATGTTGTGCAACTTGCACAGGTGATCTGCACCTCAAGAAAGTTAAATGCAAGTGTGGGAGACCGGGAGGTTGTGATCAGCTGGCTTACACATAATGACATCTAGCATCAGGCAGTATATATATATTCTTGGAACAGAGAATGGATTTACAGTACTAAAACTATGGTTACCACCTTTTTAAATAAGTGTAATATGACTTCTTGCAGTATAGTCAATACCACTGATTGATTCTTGTTTGATCTCTCTCTCTCTCTCTCTCTCTCTCTATATATATATATATATATATATATATATATATATATATATATATATACATACACACTAAGCAATCTTTAAATATGAGGTTCACTGCTGTTACATGCTTTCATTTTGTGTTTTGTCTTACAGAAAGATAACCCTCTAACACATTAGTGGAAACTAACTGTTTATGCCAAAACACTGTATCTGAATCCTTTTGCTACCCTCCCTTATAAAAGATCAGGACTGTCCTGTGAAAAATCAAGGCATGAAAAGACCCGGCTTGTAGGCTAACCATTATGTAGAACCGTCTCCTTAAAATAAAAAGGATCTTGTATTCACACAGTCACATAGGGGTGGATCAGTACTGGCCTATCAATGTCAAATGCATTTAGAGCAGCCGAAAGGAAGTGGATGTGGTCTTCTGGTATTACATATTAGTATCACATGATCGCACTTCTTTTCCTTTACTTACAGTGTAAGTGAAGTTAAAGGAAAAGTAACTGAAGGGGGTGGGAGATCCAGCGCACATTTCGGAAATAAACATCCTGTTAGACGTTTTTAATAGAAATAAAACAAACAGCTTCCAGTCAAATGTGACACACAGATGATCAATTGTGTTACAGTACGAGTAATTAATGTTATGCACTAAATAATGTTTGCCTTACCTCTACTACCCACATTTATTGCCTTAGTTCCTTTAAAGATTCTTTCTAGCTCTGCACTGGACTGCTTTCCATCATGTGTGTTTGTGTTAGTATAAGGACAGCAATTAGAAATGTCTATATTAACTTACCGTCTCTCATTTGGACTGTGGTTTGAAGAGCAGAAGAGTAATTAACTGCCCCCCCCCCGATTTATTAATGTTTTTTATTCTTCTCCAAAAATAAAAAATGCACAGCTGCACAAGGGTTGAATTCAAATACACTGTTTCAAGTTTGAAGTTCATAGTGACTGCCTTCAAGCAGTGTTTTCTTTCAGATTGCTAATACTTTGATAACATTTTTTGCTTATTTCGAAAATACCCATTTGTTTCATGTCTGAAGGATGAATGTTTATTAGTTTTTAGTTAGTGCATGTTCTTTTTTTTTTTTATTCAAACAAAAAATAAAGATAGTGGATCACAAATGAGATTTGCTTGCTTATGCGGATCAAAACCTAGGCAATGGGTGTGGCTGTTGATAGATTTGAACTAGAGATACTACGATTTGCAGTCTAGCCTCAGATGTTAGCTAAACCTCAAGACAGTGCTGCCTCCCATGCAAACTCACTTTTTTTTTACTTTCTTGCATTTTTGAAGCTGAAGTCTTACTTGTTGGGATATGATTACATTTTAAGAATGTTTATTCATATAGTTTAGATCTCCAAATCTCAGCCATGTTTTACTCAATAAGTTCTGTTAGTAAACATGTTTAGAAACAAGAGATCCTACTTCATTACCCTGAACTTCCATTTAGTAATGTGACCTGGTTCCCTAAGGACAGAGTCCTCCCTCTGTCAGACCAAGTAAACATTTTCTGCACAGTCGAGCTTGATGGTTACAGACATTCATCACCATTTCATTTCACCCCTGATGAAAGACACGGTAATGTTCCCCTTCAGAATGATATAAACTCTGCCTGCTATTACAGCATCGGTCATGCAAGAAGACAAGTCTGCCTGTGTGTCTGATGGTTTTGTCTCCATCTGATATTTTCTCATGACAGTTTTTTAAAATCCCTATATTTTAGTATGTTACAGAAAACATGAAATATAAATACAGAAAATTAAACTGAAAGTTATTTAATGGTAAAAGCAGAAACAAAAATATTTACACATTTGGTGACACTGTACAGGCTAAATAGCCTTTGTTTTGGTCACACTTACCATTTGGATAATAGTAACATTACTCAGTAGGACTGGTCACCCTTTGTAAGGGCCTTTAAGTAGCTGATAAGTAGGGGTTGGTGGCAGTGATAACTACCTTATAATCTGGGCAGAAGTGGGCATAGCTAGTAAACCTATGCCAACCTTCCCCAGGTGAATATTACCACACTGTCAATCCCTCTCATAGGTTCATAGGTAGGTACTAGGCTATCGGCCCAAGGGCTTACGTAAGCCTAGCCAACAAGGGTCCCTGGCTTACGCCACCCAAGAAAGTTATTTTCCTGTGCCACTGTCAAGCAGAGACACAGAAGTGATCCCCGGGGTGTATTTCCTATTTCCCATCCACTCATCAAGATTTTTCTTGAAGAGTGCTAATGAAGAACTTTGCTTGACATAGATGGGTAGCCTGTTCCAGAGTATGGAAAGTCTCTGGGACAGCAATCTATCCCTCCAGCATGTCCTGTTTATTGTGGTGTCAAGGTTTAGGTCCCTAGAGCGTGTAGCTCGGAGGGATTGGAATTTCTTTAGGTGTAGCATGTCCAACAGCTCTGGGTTTGACATAGCTTTATATGTTAGGCAGAGATCACCTCGGAGTAGGCAATATGCTATGAAGTAAAGCTGGAGTTTTTTGAGACGGTCAGTGTAGGGCATTTGTTTGAAGCCAGTAATCCTCTTTGTGAGGTACTTCTGTGGCCTTTCCAGCTGCTGCAGATGTCTTGTGAGGTACATTCCAAAAGGGGCATTGTACTCTATAATGGGTCTAATGAGTGTCGAGTAGAGAGGAACAATGACCTCTTTTTTCCTGGATGAGAACCCTTTTATGATGAGGTAAGCCATGTAGAAGGACTTCCTGACTACTGTGGTGATGTGACTATTAAAGGAGAGACTACTGTCCACCTGGGTCCCAAGGTCTCTTATCACACATTCGGTTTTAAGTAGATTGCTGCCTATGTGGTAGTTCATGGGTACAAAGTTTTTACCAAAGGGGATAACACTGCACTTTTTGGCATTGAGCTTGAGGCCATGGCTCTGACACCAGGCATCTGTCTCAGAGAGGCCCTTCTGTAGGATGTCCACATCATTTGGGGACTTGACTATGGCTCCTAGTTTGCAGTCATCTGCAAACATCATTAGCCAGAGGTCTTCTGTGTTAGCCTGTACTTCAGAGAAGTAGATACCAAACAGGAGAGGTCTCAGGATGGAATCCTGTGGTACTCCACTTGTCACTGCTTTGAGGTCAGATTTGAAGTCTGCAACTTTTACAGTGTGCGTTCTGTCAGTGAGCCATTTGGCAACCCATCTTGTGACATAGGGAATTATACCTAGCTTAGTGAGTTTAGCTAAAATTCCAGAATGGGGGATGATGTTGAAAGCCTTGGCGAGGTCAAGATAGGCTGTGTGAACCACCTTACCCTCATCTATGACTTTGGTGACTGCCTCAAAGAAGTCGATCAGGTTCAGGAGGCATGATCTGCCTTTCACAAACCCGAACTGGGTGGGATCCAGAGTTTGAAGGTTACCAATGTCTTTGTTTATGAGTTCCATGATGATATGTTTCATGGCCTTGTAGACTGGGCTCATCAGGCTAATAGGTCGATAGTTCCCGGGATAAGTGGTGGCTCTCCCTTTGTGGTTTGGGATAACTGTTGCTGTGCACCATTTAGTGGGCACAAAGCCTGATGTGAGGCTATTATTGAACATGGTGCTTAAGTGGGGAGCCAGTTCGTTCTGAAGTTCATATAAAACGCAGCCTGGGATGTTGTCCGGTCCCATGGATGCTGTGTTTTTGGCTTTAGAGAGAGCAGCTTTTACCTGCGTAGTTGTGATTACAGGGACTATGCATTCTTCCTGTATAGATATGGGCCCTTTAGGGGGTGGGGGGTAAAGTTAGCACTGAACCTATCTGCCAGAATGTTGGCAATATCAGTTGGTTCTGTAATTTTCGTGCAGTTGTGCTGTAACTCAGAGTAGATCTGGGTGTTGCCATCAAGATTCTTGACATAGCTATAGAATGCTTTGTGGCTGTCCTTAGAATTAGTGGCAATTTTGTTTACATAGCTAGCTTTGGAGGATCTTATAAGGGATCTCAGCTTCTTACTGAGGCTGACCAGGGAACTCCTCCACTCATGGGATTTTACTCTCTTTTGCAACAGTTTCTTCCTTCAGTTGTACAGTTTGTTTATGGCAGTGGGCCACCAGATTGGCTTCCTTTTTTTGGAGGATAGCATCTTGGTTCTGTTTGGCATAGTACAATCCATGCACTCGTGTAAGTGCTTATAGACTGCATTTGTGTAGGTTTCAGCAGTCGTAACTGTATTGTCCATTTGCATGGGTGTCATGAAGTTCACCACTTCTGTCTTAAGAAGCATGAAGTTGGCTTTGGAGAAATTTTTTACCGTGGTTTCCTTAAAGGGGCATGGATGCGGGATGTGGATATCAAGGGTGATTAGCTTATGGTCGGATCGGACCAACGAGGAGTTGACTTAAGTGTGGAACACCGGTCACTCATGTTGGTAATGACATGGTCTAGGATATTGTTGCCCCTGGTGGGGGTGTGGATAAGTTGATCCAGGGCATTGGAGTTTATGATTTCCAGAAAGCGTTGAGCTAAGGAGTTGGTACATGAGTAGTTTTCCCAGTTAATGGTGGGATAGTTGAAGTCACCCATTATTAGGGTGTTTGGTTGAACCCTAATATTTTCCAGTACATCAAGAAAAGAGGAGTGGGAATCCTGGGGCATGGCGGGGGATCTGTAGCAAAGCTACAATTTGGATTGTAGTTTTTCCCAGAGTTAGTTGCACTTGGATAACCTCGGATGCATTATGCTGAGCAACTAGCTTGGAGGTGTGGATATCCTTAATGAATATGGACACACCTCCGCCTTTGATGTTTTGGTCCAGATTACATGGCCGAAAAGTGTGGTATGAGTTATAGCCTGGTAATGCAGGGGTGCTCTCTGGAGCCTTGAACCAGGTCTCAGTCCCTGCACAGATATCGATGTTCTCCATTTTAAGGAGTGCCTCGAGTGAGTGCATTTTGAGATTTAGACTTCTAGCATTGAGTAGCATTACCCTCAGTTTTTGCTTGCCTGTTCCTGCTACGGTGGTGAATTTGTCATTTGAACCTTGCCTAAAAAAGGCACTATAGGGGAAGCAAGAGCCTTAGCCAGTATCTAGAATACCAGGGACAACAGGTGCTAGCCATCTGTGGCAAAGCATCATGGTCTGTCGACTATGTCATCCCAGGCAGACAGATATTGGATCCCCTTAGAATGACACCAGAAGCTTAGCCAATTGTTGAAGTCAATCATTTTGTCCTTGTACTGCGGTATCGTTCTGGGTGATGGCAGAATGCTACTCAGGGCTAGTGTTATACCTGCCTGGGCTACAAGATCGGAGAGCTCTTCCATGTCTCTTTTCATGTAGTCCAGGGAGGTACATCTCAGGTCATTCACATCAACATGGACAATGACAGAGTTATATTTGTTCTTGTTGTGGTGTTACCTGAGTGTGTGGGTTATGTGGCGGATCCTGGCACCCGACAGGCAGCTGACAGTAACCTTCTCCTTGTTTACCCTGGTGAGTGGGACATCAGTGTGCCTGACTATAGAGTCACCTATGACTAGGGTGTTGTATACGTTGTTTTGCCTTATAGGCTGTGGTTGAGTGGCACACTGAGTCTGTGGGCTATGTGTCATTTGGGTTGTGTTGGGGAATGGAGGTTGCTTGCGTTTCTGCTTTGGAGGTCTCTGTTGCTTAGACAGATTATTATTGAGAGCCTCCGCAAATGTTTTTGTGTTACTATGTGTGGATTTTGGTGGGGTAGATTTAGTGAGACTATGTGATGAGTGTGGTGTGGTGCAAATGTTTACCTTCTCCTCATGACTGTCAAGTTCCACCAAGTGCCTTTCTTCATCCAATATTGCCTTTTTCTGTTAGGCATGCACACATGGCCTGATAACCTAGGTAGTAAATAAGTTAGGCTGTTTATGAAACTCGGGATGCTGGTAACGTGTACCTGTTTGAACACAAAGGTGAGTACTAGCAATACCACCTTAGGAAATTATGAACTGGGTTTTTAACCTCCATTTCCTAGTTCCATCATCACATGTCGCTAGCACCTTAGGAATTTAGTGTACCTCCAATGTCAAAAATGGCATAACTCTTGATAGTGACTCACCCCAACATCACCACTACTGCACCATTTGAGTACCGTTCAGAATTCCTGCTCTTCGTCTTGTACTGGGGAGTCATTTACTCTGGAAAAACACAAGTACTCAGATTGTACCATCTCAAACATTGCATGCTGAAAATAATGCCTCTTTGAGTTGTTCAAGAAAGAGGAAAATGCAAACAGTTGATTTTGTTGTTCATTAATCAAGTTATTTCTCTTCTCTTTTCTCAGAGATGACCTCAGAAGTTATTATATTAATTAGCAGATACCCTCTTAGAAGATTGACTTCCACATTAAATGTTAGCTTTGCATACATGTTCATAGACAGTCTTTTGATTGTATTTATAGGCATTCAAGTCAGGATCATACCTCTCGGTCTCTTTCTCTTAGTACAATAAATCTGGACTAAGCCAAAATAATGGGGAAACAAAGGCCAAAAATAGGGACATATTATAAACATAGCTTTTTTAACTTAAAGATTTTGCTATAATAACAGGTTTTGCATTGGCATGCATCTGCCTCAAGTTTGAAACTTACTTAGTGACTTCAGACCTTGATGTTTTTTCTGGAAAACCACAAATGTTATGAGGAACAGATGAATTATATGAGCCAAATATCTGGACATTCTACAAAAGTCTATACAGTTGACAAGTAAAGCTACACACTACCCCCAGCAGCACCCCCTACTAGACGGTGATATTCATCCTAACCCTGGCCCCAACACTGACCACACCAATATCCTTGACAAATTAACAGTGCCTATAGTTTCTACAATAACAAAACCATCTAGTTCCCTCTTGATAGCTCACCTTAACATTAGAAGTATCAACAATAAAATTTCCCACCTACATGCTCTCCTTGAAATCCACAAATTTGACATTCTATGTATTACAGAAACTTGGCTAAAACCATCCACTCTAGACCAGGAAATTACCCCTCCTGGCTATAACATCCTTAGAAGTGACCATAAAATCAAAAAAGGTGGAGGTATAGCCATTCTCTATAAATCTAACCTCCAACTTTCACCCTTTAACATACCTCAGTTATTAGATACCAAATCTGAACACTTATCTATCAAACTCCTAATTAATAACTCCAAATCTATCTATCTAATTTGCATGTATCTCCCCCCAGGTAATAATACCACTACTCTAGAAAACCTACTTAGTAACCTCTCCACCCAACTAACCCAAGAGACAATTGTACTAGGTGACTTTAACATCAACTGGTCCACTTGCAGTTCTTCCAACCCTACCAACCACATAAACCTCTTCGGATTCTCACAGTTAATAACAACTCCTACTAGAATCCATAAACCTAGCAGTAAAGAAACTACTCTAGACTGGATCCTTATTAATAGCCACCATGAAACTTACACTCCAGGAACCCTTCCTGACGATATCAGTGACCATATGCTTACCTATATCATTAGACAAAAAATCCACATTCCAAATACTCACAATATCAAAACCTCCCGCTTAAAAAAATTCTTCAATCCAGACAACTTCCTAAATGAATTACAAGCATGTGACTAGTCACCACTAACCCATCTTGAACTTGATGAGGCTGTCACCTACTTTAACACTAACTTTCTTAAAATCCTTGACTATCATGCACCATATCGCTCCACTAGATTAAGAACCAAATTTGCACCATGGCTCACAAAACAAACCAGGCAAAAGATACTCCTCAAAAATAAAATCTGGGGTAAATGGAGAGCTACCAAATGTCCAACAGATCACCTCCTCTTTAAACAGCTAAGAAATGCCACCAAAAAGGATATTCTTAGAGACAAAAAAGACTACTACCTTCACCTACAACAAGCCAGTCATCAAACACCATGCACCTTGATAAAGCACTCTTATTATAGATAGTACCCCACCAGCCTAAAACCCACTTCAGACAACAAACACAAGCAGACAGCCAGGCACAAACACCCGACAACCACAGACACAAACTGACACCACACATGCCCCAGACACAGTCATGGGCCAGACATAAGGCAGGACACAGATTGCAGTACACTGCAGCTGCTAGTCCCAACTTCACACAGGCCAGATAGTAGGGTCACACACAGCTGCCAGGCAGTATGACAATGGTGAGGTCACGCTCCTCTGCCTGTGTGTCTCACCTCCGCAGACGACTACATGAAGCTCACATCTGAGGAGCTCTCTGATTATGTAGCATAGGCAGCTGGAGTGTGACCAGGCAGTTATGACCTTCCGTATGAGATGACCCCCACCCGGAGTGATGATAACATTTAATAATTTAATAGCATTAACCTACCTTGAAAAGTAAATCCTGTGAGGGATGACATTAAATGATGCCTGGGATTCTGAGCTGGATGCTGGTGTCATTCTGGGGATTGCCCTGTGTCTTTCTGGGGGCAGGCTGGGCAGACACCTCTGGCACCCTTGGGGCCACCCGCTCTCTTTCCCCCCCGCAACCCTTTTAGGCAAACCACAAAAGTACTAAGTGCCTAAACCTGAGCCAAAAAAACTCAAAAAAACAAAACTCAATGAACCAACTAAGAAATCTCAGATCTCAAAATGCCAAGCCTCAATCTCAATCATGATCAAGGCTCCTGAGAGCACTCCATAACACCTAGAAACCTGGTTCAGAGAGCACCCCAGCACTAACCCACTGGGGTTCAGCAACCAAGGGCACCCCAGCACTAACAGGTTCCGAAAGACACATCTCAAGGAGGCAAAGTCAGGACACACACATCAAGAGGGGACAGGATGATGATGCATCGCCACCCAGCATCCCATCCGAGTGCAATTAACCATAGGCAAGACCTCTCTGCAATTTGTAGCACATCCATAGGCAACCTCTCAATTTTGTCAACCTACTTGAAAACAAACTGGCCTTCCTGGAACCAAACACCAAACAAATGTAACTCAACAGAACACTACTACCCCTCTATAAACACATCTAACACTACCTGAGACAATAACAACCCTCATACTGGAACTCTTACTCATTCCAAATGACTCTGGAAAAAAACTATTCCATGTTCATCAGGAAGGAAACCATCCAGGAATCATCAATCAACAACATCTCACAAAAATGTTGAACATCGGAATCATACCCATCCTGCAGAAGGATCACTCATGTCATACACGATCTCAAAAATCCCTCACCCTCTGGTCCTCATCCCTCAACCAAAAGAAAAAAAAAAAAAAAAGAAATTTCACACTTCTAAAAAAAAAGTAACACTTCAAAAAAGCCAAAAGTTCCTAGTGGCCCTGAGCCAGTGGTTCTAAAGCACTTACAACACCTTCCTACTAGGAGCCCTAATTACCAATGAAACCATGACCTGCATTTTGAAACAACAAAACTGTACCAACTACAAGCGTCCTACTCTCTGGACCCCAGCCAAAGTAAAGAAGCTGGTAAAACAAAACAAAAGCTACAACAAACAAGAAAATCTGGAAGCTCAAAAGTAATGAAGTAAAACTTGAAAAAACCTAGTAAAAAAACTAAGAGCTCTCAAAAAATCATAAAGAGCAATTTCATCATCAAGTAAAAAAAGAGAGAAAAGAGAATCATAAATCCTAAAAGAAATTTTTACTAGAGAATTAGCTCAGAAGAAAGGGAAAGAATAAATGATGTCAAAATGATGTTCAAAATGATGAACAACATACTCCCAGATATGCTCAAGGTGGTGCCAAATACTACTTCTCCCCATCATCAACCCCCTCTCCCCCAATCCAACAGGAGCACTGAACCACCTCCCAGGTGAAAAATCTCCCTCCCAGGAAAACTGGGCAACAAGAAACAAAGCATCCATGGGTCCCCCATGTGTGTGCTTGCCAACACTAAGGAAAATGTGGCTAGCATTAATGAATGAGAGTTTTACTCACAGTTATGTCACCTCCAGATTTTAATCTCCAAGGACAGGGGTTGCGCTAAGCCTGGCGACTGTGGTCCCACCACCAGATCATAAGGCGTGCCTCCCGGCCGAAGCCACCGCCCCATTAGCTTTGGCAGCCAAACATAGGCAAAGCCATGAGAGGATCTCATAATGACACTCATAAATAGACTTTGGGGACTTTTGCATTTTTTGGATCCAACTCTTGGCTTTTTTTGTGCAAGGCACTTCCTGACTCTTAAACTTGGTTGACTTTGGACGAGTCACCAGGCCATGATTGATGAGGGAAAGGTACCTGCTACTACCCCCACCCAAGGAGCACATCGACTGAAGCAGATCTCACGTAAAACTCATCAGCTTGAATGTAAACAAACTGGCCATACATCACAAGATGGGTGGCCAAGTCTGCTAAGTGACAGTGACCACAAGGTCAGAGTTGCTGGTCCCATGACAAGGAGCCAGTCCTGGGTGTGTGTCCCAGTCTCAGTCCTGGGTCCACTCTTCTGTCTCATCTACTCCTCTTTTTTCGCAAGCACACAAAAACACAGGATGATGGAACTGCTTTGCACTGCAGTACAACCAAAACTAGGAAATTAAAACACAACACACACAGATATCCTCAGAAGACTGGCCTCACAGAAATGGATAACTGGTGCCAAGCCTGGGCCTAAGTTAAGCGCCAAAAAATGCATAGTCATACCCTTTGGGAAAAAAGAAGCTACTAGCTACCATATATAGGTGGCAATCCAGCACAGACAAAAAAGTCATCAGAGATCAGGGGACACCATCTCATGAAAAGTAGTGTTGACACTCATTGGCTTAAGTAGTTAGGACTAAAAGTGTGGCATCACATCTGCCAAGATCCCAAGTTCACATCTAGATCAAGGGAAGGTCGATCCGTCCCCCCATCATCACTCATATTAGACCTATGATTGGTATAAATGCCCGTTCGAATGTATCTGACCAGACACCTGCTGCAGCTTGAAAGGCCCAAAAGTTCCTCACCAAAAGGAAAAAGGGTCTCAAAAAATATCAAAAATATGTCTTATATGAAAGAAGCTCTATTCAGCTCTATTCAGTCTGCTCAGAGGGTGACCTGTGCCTGACATATAAGGCCATGTCAAACCCAGATTTTGATGAATATGTCAAACCAAAAAAAAAGATCCTCCCCTCAGAACCACAGAACCTTGAAAGCGACCGACAGACTTATAAATAAAGCTTTGGAGGGAACAGATTCATCACCCAGGACTCAGCTATGCTGTGGAACAAAACCCCGGTACATGTGAGGCAGAGCACCTCTCTGGGTCTGTTTCAAAGGAATCTTGACCAATGGATGGAGAATTGCAGATATACCCCAGGGATTACTTCAGCGTCTCGTCTTGAACAGGCAGAGGCAAAGCATAGGCATAGTTTTTATTCAAACTAAAGGAGGAGGCGGGAAATCCACATAACTATGGGCTAGGCTTATAAATGCCCTTGGGCAGATAGCCTAGTATGAACCTATGAACCTATGAACCTAAAAATTTTGGTCAGGAATAAACAAACTTCTTCAGCTAGGTCACCCTACTACTCCAGACCCAGCCGGTTTCAACGATAAAAACTCCAACCTAATCCCTGATGCCTTTAATTGCTATTTCACAGAAGCCATTCAAACACTAGCCAATTCCTTACCACCCTTCACTGCTTCCCCACTAAAGAACTCCATAACCTCATCTCCTACCTTTCAAATCCAACCTGTACCTACATCTCTCATCTGTAAGCTACTTCAGAAATTGAAACCTTGCACACCTTCTGCTGACCATCTCCCATCTGAATACCTCCAAATTGCTGCAAAAGCCATAGACTTCCCCCTTGCTATCCTTATTAACAGAACTATCTCAGAAGGCAAAATCCCTACTTTATGGAAAGTATCCCACATCATCCGTCTACATAAATGTGGACCTTCTAAAGAGCTTTCTAACTTTCGCCCTATTGCTTTACTCTCCCCATTAGCTAAGATAATGGAAAATGTATTCACAAACAACTACTTAACCACTTACTACAAAATAATCTACTAGCAAACTGCCAACATGGCTTTAGACCATTCCATAGCACATCGACTGCACTCTTATCCTTTACCAACCAGAACAACAACTCTTTTTCCTCTGCACTATTTATTGACCTGTCAAAAGCCTTTGATATGGTTAACCATAACTTACTTCTAGAGAAACTAAGAGCCCATTCTCTTGATACTCACGCTATACAATGGTTCAGGTCTTATCTGGAAAATAGACAGCAAGCAGTGCTTTGGCATAACAATCGGTCTTCACTACTCCCAGTAAATATTGGAGTACCCCAAGGCACCATCTTAGGTCCCCTACTCTTTTCCTTATTTATCAACAATCTACATATGATATACCTCAAGCCACCTGCATTCAGTATGCTGATGACTCCACCTTAATCTGTGCAGCCAAGAATATAGCCTCTCTCCACTCCCTCACCCAAACCGTTTTCCATGATGTTGAAAACTGGTTTATGCAACACTGCCTCCTCCTCAATCCCAAAAAAACTAAACTAATCATTTTTACTCCAACTCATAAATTACCTAGTCCATTCTTCTCTATAACCTCTAACAATGGCACCGACATAACCCCAGATACTACAACTCGCCTACTAGGTGTAACAATTGATAATCGACTTAGCTTTGATGACCACATCAACTCCACCATAAAGTCTGTTAACAAAAAACTTGGTACCCTCTATAGAATGAAACCCTTCCTTACCCCTTCTGCAAGGGAAACTATTGCCCAGACCCACCTCATTTCCACCCTTTTCTATGCCTCTGTTATATATACCAACCTATCCAAAAATAAACTCTCTACCTGTTATAACAGCATAGCTAGATTTGTCACATGCTCCCCCTTTAAAACTCACTACTGCAAAAACCTCAAACAACTCGAATGGCTAGAATTGCAAAACCACATTCTCTGTCAACAACTACTCATCACTCAAAACATCCTATACCACCCCAATAACACCCCTATCCTCACCAATCTAATTACACCATATAAAAATCTAGCTACACTTCGCTCAGCTAATAAACTTCTAGTTTCCTCTTTTAAATCTAACAACAAAGCTGGTGATTCACTTTTCTCAAACACTGCAGGTAAAAAATGGAATCAGCTTCCCTCTGAATTATCAACCCTTGCTTCAACTTCCCTCTTTAAAAAACATCTTAAAGAGCATCTGAAAGCTCATTGGCTTTGTCCATGTACTAACCCAGACTGATATATTTTTCCCCTTCCTGCTCTATTCCTCTAACCTATGCCTCTAAAACTAATTATTACTCTTTTCTTCACAACATGATGATCAAATATAACTTCTTTCTTTCTTAACCAAATTGTGCTCATAGCTTCTACTGTGCTTGATATATTGCTTAGTATAACTTTTACTAAAATTTTTATAATCTATAATTTTTAGTGTTCTGTTGAACAATGCTATTTCTGTATTGTACTTTTATTATGTCCTTGTATAATTTTATTTTGTCACTGTTTATGCTTGGAGCTTTTCTCCCCAGGCCTCTACTGAAATGGACATATATCCAGCTAGACTAGCCCGGTCAACAAATGTAAAAATAAAAATAAAAAATAAAGTATGGTCAGAATGTAGTACTTTTGGAGAGACCTGTTTAAAACCCATGACCTTCTGAACATCCAGGTCACTGCCAAGTATGCTGTGTATAGGATTATTTAAAATATAATTTCCTCCTGAATAAATATGCATTCACTGATATTAGTGTATATACTGGTCAAACTTAACAAGTGTATGAACATGGTAATTAGATTATTTATCAGGCTAGGGAAAGCTTATATGGGTGCTGCTATATAAAAGCAAATACCTACTAACTAAAACAGACAAAGCTGTCTTTGGAGTCTCTGGAGTGTGTGTGTGTGTGTGTGTGTGTGTGTGTGTGTGTGTGTGTGTGTGTGTGTGTGTGTGTGTGTGTGTGTGTGTGTGTGTGTGATACAGCTCTCCCTCAAAAATAGCTACCTTTCCCTCACTGTGTCTCCACTCTTAACCTAATTCATCTGTCTCATGTATTTCTTTTCCCCTCAGCTGAAATGTATTCAAGGTAATGCAGCCCACTGCCCCCTCCCCCATCATCCCATTAAATATGTTCTTCCTATAACTAGTCCTATAGTACTCCATACAAGATAATATCAGACAACTGAATACAAGGGTATATACCTCTCAACTTGTAAATGTCAGGTCAAGATTTTTGCCTCATATTTTTGGTGTGTTCCTCATAAAAGTTGTATTTTTCTGGCAAATCAGTGAGGATAGAAGATGTTAAATAATGACATAAATTTGAGTTTCAGATTGCATATTATTCAGAAAATGCACATTGACACAACTCCTGTTATTGCAGCAACTTTCTGAGTTTATAAGAGCAATATTTAAAATCTGTCCTTATTTTTGGGAATCTTCTCCCATTATTTTATGCTTTGCCCAGTTTGCTTGCGTTCAGAGTTTGAGAGGTAAGAGCCAAACATACTCTTTGTACTCCAGCCATGACTGTTTAAATTAGTGCCTTCAGTAAGAGGTACATCATTTGAAAACGATATAAATTTAATGATTTTATCCAGCCATGACTGTTTAAATTAGAGCCTTCAATAAGAGGTACATAATTTGAAAACAATATAAATTTAATGATTTTAGAGGGAACTGTTGAAAGTGGTAAACACATTTATTAAGTGATTTTGTTTGGGGCAACATGTTGAAAAATGTGTCCATTGTTTACTTCCAATTGGGTTGGGGCAGCAATAAAGAGTATGTGAGTACAAAATGGAATTCTTGGGCTACACCCCTGCCTGAATGCATAATAAAGTGACGCTGCATGGAAATGGAGTGAAAAGAAGCAGCTAGTCTATACGACACAAAGTAGTTAAATAATGTGTACAGTAGAAAAGAGAAATATGGTTGAGGGGAACAGGTTAGAGATCTTCAGGTGTTTAAGGAATAGCTTGTAAGGCACCAAATTAAATAATATCCAAGAGAGGGGCAATGGAATAAAGACAGAATCACTTCTTGCACAATATAATACAGCTAAGGCAGGTGCTACGTACAGACATTTCCCTGTTTATGTATGTCTGAAGCCTGCTGCATGGAACATTCAATGGTATGACCATGAGTTGCAACTGTTGTGCTGCTGAGGATGGAGTGAAAATGGCAGAGAAGCCACCTTCATTACAGTAAGGATAATATGAACAAGCATTGTGTTCTGTACTACATGGAGACTTCACATAAGAAAGCATTGTTTGTGCTCAGTGAAATATTACATTGCCTTGAATGACCTATCTGCATTTTTGGGTGGTGTAGCAGATGTGTATCCAACTCTGTCTTGACATTTGGAAAGTCTTTACATTTGATCATTATGAAGACGTTATTAGATTTGTTGCAGATAAGGTGTATGAGATAATACAGTAACTGGACATTCACTTGCTCATTGAGATTTATAGATTTCCTGGCATTATGTCTCTAGATTTTTGCTGGGGTGCAGTTTTAACTATGCTAATTATGATGAGGACATGTAGGCAGTTTCACTATTGCAGATTGCAGCCTTTTCCCCAGAAGTGTGGTACTGTCATATGTCAAGAGGCTGGGTTAGGCTTAATTATTTTTCTGATTAAGAGATCCTCCATGAGGTAAAAGATGTAGGGAATAACCCTCTCCTGAAAGAGTTATGACTGGTCCTTTTTAGAAAATGACTTGCTGGTCTTCAGTCTTGTTTTATTGGGAAGGAGGTTATTGAGAAGACAGACTATATTCAGATGCATGCATTCTTTTCTCACCTCCCCTGACCTGCTAGACCATGGTCAGTCCTGTTTTAGGTCAAAACATAGTACTGAGACTGCACTCATTTGACTTGTAAATGACCTCTTGATTGGGAGAGATCAATGTTTATATTTGATCTTAGTTCTATGTGATCTTTTGTGGCTTTTGTTACAATAAATCATTACCATCCCTGATTAGATCAAGATATTCCGAGTCCTCCCTTAGGAGGTCCCTTACAATAAACCATTACCATCCCTGATTAGATCAAAAGATTCCAAGTCCTCTCTTAGGAGGTCCCTTACAATAAACCATTACCATCCCTGATTAGATCAAGATATTCCGAGTCCTCCCTTAGGAGGTCCCTTACAATAAACCATTACCATCCCTGATTAGATCAAGAGATTCCAAGTCCTCTCTTAGGAGGTCCCTTACAATAAACCATTACCATCCCTGATTAGATCAAGAGATTCCGAGTCCTCCCTTAGGAGGTCCCTTACAATAAACCATTACCATCCCTGATTAGATCAAAAGATTCCAAGTCCTCTCTTAGTAGGTCCCTTACAATAAACCATTACCATCCCTGATTAGATCAAGAGATTCTGAGTCCTCCCTTAGGAGGTCCCTTACAATAAACCATTACCATCCCTGATTAGATCAAGAGATTCTGAGTCCTCCTTTAGGAGGTCCCTTACAATAAACCATTACCATCCCTGATTAGAAAAAGAGATTCTGAGTCCTCCCTTTGGAGGTCCCTTACAATAAACCATTACCATCCCTGATTAGATCAAGAGATTCTGAGTCCTCCTTTAGGAGGTCCCTTATGTTTAATCTCTTTAGAGCAACTGTAGCCTTTTTGTGAATGTGCAGGAACCTCTTTTGTGTGAAACATTCCTTTTTAGTTCTCTAAATTCCTGCATGTTTGCTGTCTGGCAATGTCCACAGCGAGGTCAGCTACCACAGAATGAGGAGTAAGCTCTCTCTTCTGCTACTACTCCAGCGAGTCTTCTGATCTTTCTTCCAACTCTCCAATGTATTAGTCTGCAGAGACCAACTGGCTTTAACTAGAGACTTTACTTCCTTCCTTCATTTGCCTAGTTTCTCATATCCCCTAGCTGGCCATATCCCTCATTATAAGTTTCTTTTTTTCCACTAGGCCCTTCTTCTGGTACAGGATTAATGGTGATGATTATTTACAGCAGCTGTTGCTTCAGATATGTTCAGGGTATCCTTGCCTTTCATCAAAAACAGGCTTTTGTTACATTTTATATGTACTTCTTAGATTTTATTTATTTATTTTATTTTACATTTGTTGACCCGGCTAGTCTAACTGGATATATGTCCATTTTCAGTCGAGGTCCAATATATATATATATATATATATATATATATATATATATATATTTTTATATATATGTTTATTTGAGAGTACTTAAATTCAACAAAACTCCCAAATTTCAACACCACAAATGTTGAAACATTCTCAATGCTGACATATCATTGCACATGGTCTAAGCATAACCTCAGAGCATGCTAGGTTTAAAATAATGTTTTTTGCAGGAGCAAGCCCCCTGCACCCCTCCATGGGAGGGGGGGGCTGCTCCATCCATGACTCCTGTTAATAATATATACTAAATCTGAGATTGCAGAAACCCAGGGAAGAGGCATATTCCCCATCTCTTGTGATTATCAGTCTTGTACTCCAGTGGACCAAAGTGAGAAACAATTGTGAGTTTCACTTATTTTGAGCACTCTTATTTATTTATAGATACAGATACAAACACACCCGCACATGTGCATGCACACACACACACACACACACACACACACATATCTATCTATATATTGATTGATATATATATATATATATATATATATATATATATATATATATATATATATATATATATATAGAGAGAGAGAGAGAGTGAGTGTGTGTGTGTGTGTGTGTGTGTGTGTGGGGGGGGCTCTTATAAAGCCCTTCCCTCACCTTTAATCAACAGCAGACCTTGTTTTAAATTATTCTCATTTTATACACTGAATTTCAGTTTCCTAAAGCCTATATGGTCTCAGTTATGTCTGAAATCTGTTAGGCTTTAATTACTGGAGAAAGTATAGCTGGGATTTAGAAAAGCTTACTGCAATGGGGAACCCTCAGTTCAGCAGTTTTCAATATCATGGTAAGCCTTTCTGATTTTTAATCCACCCTACCATAACAGTTTTCCCCTAATGGAGATCACTGTGTAGATGGTGGTCTCATGCACAGAGTTACATGACAACGTGGCAGTCTGGGGGCGGGGGGCAGTTAATGCCAATTTACCATGTAACATTTCCCAGAAATGTCAGTAGCTTCCAATTTGCTTGGTCAAGTGATTCAGAGGAAAAAGTGACAACCATAAAAACATGGAGGTCATCCACCATTCATACCTATCAGAGTTATTATGGTGTAGGGAATTTCAGTGAACACATGGGGGAGGGAAGTGTGTTAGTGTATGTGACAAGTGTGTGTGTGGATGTATGGGCATGAATGAAGCTTCATGAATGTCTTGGTTTGTATGTGTGTGTGTTTGCCTATGTAGTCTCACTAGGAGAATTAGGTAAGGAAATTCAGAGTCTTGAAGTGTGTGTAAATATGTGCATATATGTGTGTGTGTGTGTGTGTGTGTGTGTGTGTGTGTGTGTGTGTGTGTGTGTGTGTGTGTGTGTGTGTGTGTGTGTGTGTGTGTTCATAGGTTCATAGGTAGGTACTAGGCTTTCTGCCCAAGGGCATTTATAAGCCTAGCCAGAGTGTGTCGGCTTTCGCCACCCCATTGATTAATCAACTGATCCTCTGTCAAGCAGAGCCAATGAAATGATCCCAGGGGTGTATTTTCTGTTACACATCCACTCATCAAGGTTCTTCTTGAAGAGTGTTAGTGAGGGACACTGCCTAATGTAGTTAGGAATTTTGTTCCAAAGCATGGGGAGTCTCTGTGACAGGAATCTATCCCTCCAGCATGTTCTATTTATTGTTGTGGTGAGGTTTAGCTCACTAGAGCATGTGGCTTGCAGTGACTCAGATTTCTTTAGGTGGAGCATGTATGCAAGAATGTAGAGGCATACCTTTGCCAATGTGATGCGTGAACCACTAAGGAGAACACTTGTGCAGTCAGCTCTGACAGTGCTAATGTGAGATTCAGAGACATGCTAATAAGCTTACAATTATGTCTTTCTCATTGTTGTTATTGCTGTCTCTGAATCAAATTTTCACACATTTGCAGCAAATGGACAATTACTGCGAGTAGTGAGGCCTTTTCTGAATTTTGTGTCCTTTTTATGACATTCTGATTTAATTTTGATATGTTGCCATGCCTTAAGAAATATTGCCAAAAAATGTCACATCTGAAGTTTAAAAGGTTAATAATGGCAGCTTAAAACAGAGACAACTTAAAATTAAGGAAAGCAAGCCGAAAGTAGAACTTGAAACACTATGGTGTTTGGATTCTACGCACAAGCACTCTCTCTCCTTTTTTCTGTGCTGCTTGTGGCACAGATCAAACAAGATTCAAACTGAAAACCATGTCATGCATTTAGAAGCTGCAGCTTTTTTAAACCCCCCCCCCCACTGTGTACCTTCCCATCTAACCATCAGCTGCAGCTTTTTGAATGCATTACTAATGTCAGACTTCAACAGACCAGCACTGTCCATGATTATTGTAGCCTTATGCCTTTTGTGCCTGCCCATACATACAGAGCAATGTAGTCCAGTGTGAAATAGCTGGAGACCATAAGCAGTTCCTTCCAGCACTAACAAAACTATGGCTGCCCTTTAAAACATTACCTACGATGCACAATGTTAAAGGAAAATAAAACTGGGTCAAGAATCAGGAGCAGAAAGTAAGAGGACGTTCAATTTAGATGTAGAATCATGTTAAATAAAATAAGGGCATCACAGTTCTAGCTGAGCTATTGCTGTAATTCAGATCTTAGTTTGCTAGTCTGTTGTTGCCTGTTTTGCTAGATGCAATTTCTACCCTCCCCACCCAGCATATCCATGTGCATGTGCCAGCTATAATGTGAGGGAGTGATATATGAAATACTCAGGGATTTGGTTTCACTGTCAGGCGTTAGTCTGATTCAGTACTTTGGAAGGAGTGTACAACATTCATCCAATTAACTTGCAGATATGATCCTTGCCAAGATGATGAGAAAGCTGATTGGATTAATCTCACATAGCCAAGTCCTCCAGTTTCTAAACTTCACGTTTATGGTTAGCATGACCAACGTGCTTGCTCATGAGTTCTTCTTGAGGTTCTTAGATCATTAGGTTACATGCAGTGCTTTGAGTGTCTGCAAAGTGAGAAAACGGTGACTGCCTTGACTTAGATTTAAAATGTATTTCACTCATACATGACATCCATTCAGCTTTACTGCTAATAATGCAATTACAATAACCGGGCTTCTTCCCTTCTACTCATCTTTCAGCACTAGTCTGATGTCACTCAAAAAAGGAAGCAAAGAATTGTTTTATATTTATATTTTTATTAATTTAACTGGATAAGACACAAGTCTCAATTTTCAGAAGCAACTTGAGATGAGTATGTTGTCAAGCGAGTTGCTCAGAGTTACAGAGTTTGCAAGATCCATAAAAGTGAAAAGAAAATATTAGCCTTTATTTCAGACCCACAGCCAGACCTGCATTGTACTGTACTGACATCACAGCTACTGGCCAACAATAAACCTCTGAACATTTCATGCCATTTTTTTTTCCTTCAGCGGTTTTCTTTTTAGCTAAGGAATCCCCAGTATGATGATTAAGGTAAAATTACAAACATTTACATGAACGCATAAACACACAGACACACACAGACACACACACACACACACACACACACACACACACACACACACACACACACACACACACACACACACACACACACACACAAACAGTGTGTCACACAATCACAGCTCTTAAGGCAAAATAACATACCTAACACACTAATAATAGGTGACTCTATAGTCAAGCACACTGACGTCCCACTCACTAGGCTGTACAAGGAGAAGGTTACTGTTAGCTGCCTGTTGGGAGCCAGACTCTGCCACATAACACAAGCACTCAGGTCAATCCAGAACAAGTACAAATACGACTCTGTCACTGTTCATGTTGGTGTGAATGACCTGAGACGTACCTCTCTGAACTACATGAAAAGAGGCATGGAAGAGCTCTCTGATCATGTAGCCCAGGCTGGTATGACCCTGACCCTGAGTAGCATCCTGCCCTCACCAAGAATGATACCTCAGTATAAAGAAAAAAATGATCAATTTCAACAATTGGCTAAGCTTTTGGTGTCATTCAAAGGGGATCCAGTGTCTTTCAGCCTGGGACGACATGCTTGACAAGACATGTTGCTTCGCAAGTGACAGCTCACACCTGTCACCCCTAGGCTTTCGAATACTCGTCAGGGCTCTTGCTGCCCCCATAGTGCCTTTTTTAGGCAAGGCTCAAAAGTCAAACCCACCTCCGTAAACAGCACAATTAACAAAAAACTGAGGGTTATGCTACTCAATGCCAGAAGTTTAATGCACGCGCTCGAAGCACTCCTCATGGAGAACATCGACATCTGTGCAGTAACTGAAACCTGGTTCAAGGCTCCAGAGAGCACCCCAGCACTACCGAGCTACAACTCATACCACAAGTTTCGGCCACAGAACATGGACCAAAACACAAAAAGAAGGGGTATATCCATATTCATCAAGGATACCTACACCTCCAGGTTAGTAGCGCAACATGATACCTCTGAGATCATCCATGTGCAACAAACATTGGGCAAATCTGCAATGCAAATTGTGGTCTGCTACAGATCACCCTCCATGACCCGGGACCACCACTCTGCCTTTCTGAAGACACCGGAAAACATGAAGGTCCTACCGAACACCCTGATATTGGGCGATTTCAATTACCCTACCATTAACTGGGAAAACTACTCAAGTACAAACTCCCAGGTCCAGCGCTTCCTGGAATTCATTAACTCAAATGCCCTGGATCAGCTGGCAAACTCCCCTACCAGAGGTGAAAACATATTGGACCTGGTCATCACCAACATGGGCGACAGGTGTTCCACACCAGAGGTCAACCCGTCACTGGTTAGATCAGACCATAAACTAATCACTCTGGATGTCCACACTTCACCACCACCACCAACTAAGGAAACCACAGTAAAAAACTTTTCTAAAGCAAAACTTCACCTTACTTAAGACAGAGGTGGTAAGTTTCACAGCCCCCACGCTAAAGGATAACGCTGCCCAAGATGCAGAAACCTTTACAAATAAGCACTATGAGCACCTACAAGGATGCATGGATCATGCCATCCCTAGCAAAACCAAGATTCACTCCGCTAAGAGAAGGAAACCAGTCTGGTGGACCCCTGCCATAAATAGGCTATACAATAGAAGGAGGAAACTAGTTCAGAAAAAAAAACAAATCCCAAGAAAAAAAGACATCCATGATCAGTATCAGTAAGAAACTAAGGTCCCTCATAAAATCATCCAAGGCTAACTTCGAAAGAAAAATAGCCAAGGATTCAAAAGATAACCACAAAGCCTTCTTTAGCTATGTTAAGAATCTAAGTGGCAACTTGCAGATATGCACTGAGCTACTGCAAAATAGCACAAAATATACTGAACCTACTGATGTTGCCAACATCATGACAGATAGATTCAGTGCAAATTTCACCCCCCTCTCACCCCCAAAAGGGCCCACAATAATACTGGAAAAGTGTAGTGTCCCAGAAATCACAGATGCACAGGTGAAAACAGCCCTTTCAAAAGCCAAAAGCACAGCGTCAGTGGGGCCAGATGGTGTCCCAGGCTGCGTCTTGCACAAACTACAGAACAAACTAACCCCCCACCTAAACACACTGTTCAACCTCAGCCTCTCCACAGGCTACACACCCATAGAATGGTGCACAGCAACTGTTATTTCGCTCCAAAAAGGAAGGGCCTCAACTGACCCTGGTAACTATCACCCCATAAGCCTTACTAGCCTGGTCTGCAGGGCTATGGAGCACATCATCATGGAAATCATTAACAAAGACATTGGAAACCTCCAAACACTTGACCTGACCCAGTTTGGCTTTATTAATGGCAGATCATGCCTACTAAACCTGTCTGACTTCTTCGAAACAGTCACCAAGGCAATAGATGAGGGAAAGGTGGTTCACACAGCCTACCTTGATCTCGCCAAGGCTTTTGACACCATTCCCCACTCGGGTATTTCAGAAAAACTCACCAGCCTGAACATAAACTCCTACGTCATGAGATGAGATGCCAACTGGCTTACAGACAGAACTCACACGGTAAGAATAGCGGGCTCCAGGTTCGACTCTAAACCAGTCACAAATGGTGTCCCACAAGACTCGGTCCTGGGACCCCTACTGTTCAGCATATACTTCTCAGAAGTACAGGCAAACACAGGAGGACTATGGCTAACCAAGTTTACCGATGACTGCAAACTGGGAGCCATAACTAACTCTCCAGCTGACTTGGACATCCTCCAAAAGGGCCTTACTGAGACGGACACCTGGTGTCAAAGTCATGGCCTCAAGCTAAATGCCAAAAAATGCATAGTCATCCCATTTGGGAAAAACAAAACACCCACAAATTACCACATAGGTGGCAGCCCTCTTAATACAGAAGAGGTAATAAGAGATCTGGGGACCCAGGTAGATAGTAATCTCTCCTTTGACAATCATATTGCCAAAGTAGTTAGGAGATCCTTCTATGTGGCCCATCTAATTACTAAAGGGTTCGCATCTAGAAATAAAGAGGTTATAATGCCCCTCTGCTCGTCACTCATCAGACCCATCATAGAGTACAATGCCCCATTTGGGATGTACCTCACAAGACACTTCCAACAGCTGGAAAAACAACAAAAGTTCCTCGCCTCAAACACGTCCTATGCAGCCCAACTGAAGAAAATCTGGCTGTACTCGGTGGCATATCACTTACTCAGAGGTGATCTTTGCCTAACTTACAAAGCCATGTCCAACTCAGAATTGATGGGCATGCTCCACCTAAAGAAATCCAAGTCACTGCGAGCCACATGCTCTAGTGAGCTAAACCTCACCACAACAATAAATAGAACATGCTGGAAGGATAGATTCCTGTCACAGGGACTCCCCATGCTTTGAAACAAAATTCCTAACTACATTAGGCAGTGCCCCTCACTAACACTCTTCAAGACGAACCTTGACAAGTGGATGGGTAACAGAAAATACACCCCTGGGATAACTTCATTGGCTCTGCTTGACAGAGGATCAATTAATTAATCAATGGGGCGGTGAAAGCCGACACACTCTGGCTAGGCTTATAAATGCCCACGGGCAGATAGCCTAGTATCTACCTATGAACCTATGAACACACATACACACACACACACACACACACACACACACACACACACACACACACACACACACACACACACACACAAGATACAGAGAGAGCCCTCTGTTTGGGCAGTGATAAAAATCATACAATTCAAAGGAAAAAGTACAGTTGTATAAATTCTTACCATAAAGGTAGATGTCCTTGCCTTCACCACTGCAGTATTCCTTACAAATGGGGATTCCCTGCCATAAATCCCACCATCTAGCCAGTTTACCAAAGTCTACCATTGTTTTAAGGTACACTGAATGTCACCTACACAATCCTTGCGTGGGGTAGGGCATAAAGGTGACGTTCAGGTGTACCATCCTCAAAACTGATTGCCATGGTAGGAACAGCAGTCCAAGGAAAACCAAGGAGAACCTGCACATCCAGAAATAAAAAAAGACCAGGGGGGTGGAGGGAGGGAGTGATTACTGCAGCGGTGAAGGCAAGGACATCTACCGTTATGGTAAGATTTTACACAACTGTACTATGTCCTTACATTCACCTCTGCAGTATTCCTTACAAAAGGGAGAGTCCCAAACTCAAGAAGAAACTTGGGAGGAGGAAGCAGCAGAGCCCTCCAAGAAGCCATGAAGAATGGCAGCAGCAAAACCAGCTCTAGCGCTGGAGATAATATCCAGCTGGTACTGTTTGGTAAAGGTATGCACAGAAGTCCAGGTAGCGGTTTCAAGAATAGAATTAGCATATAAGCCTTTGAAAAAAGCACCAGAAGAAGCCACAGCTCTAGCGGAATGAGCCTTTACAGAAGAAGGAAGGCTCTCTCCATGAAAAGTGTAACAAAAGGAAATAGCCTTAGAAATCCAAGTGGAAATAGTTTGCTTGGAAACAGCCAAACTTAAAGACTTAGGATGAAAGGAAACAAATAACTGGTCAGATTTTCTGATGGCTTAAGTTTTATCCAAATAAAATCTGTGCTGTCTATGCACAACTAAGGTATGCAGCACCCTCTCACTGTCAGATTGTGGAGAGGGAAAAAAAGTGGGCAAATTAATAGACTGATTAAGTGACGACTCATTAACCACCTTGGGCATGAAAGAAGGATTAGGACGCAAATATCAAAAAGGGTGGACAAGCCATAAGGGCTTGCAATTCAGACACTCGTTTAGCAGAAGTAAGAGCTAACAAAAGAATTGTCTTCCAGGAACAATGCTGCAAGAAAGTTGAAACAGCAGGCTCGAAAGGAGCTTGAGTCAATTTTTTTCAGAATGAAATTAAGATCCCAGGATGCAGGAACAGGCTTCCTGAGAGGTCTAATATTAAGGATGCCTTTAAGAAATTGCTTAGCCTCAAATCTAGAAGCTAACAGGGGAGTTAAAGGCAGACAAGCAGAAAGAGCAGATAAGTGGGCCTTAATAGATGAATAGGCCAAACCAGCATGAGCAACTCATACAAATAAGAGAGAGCCAAAGGAACATCCACAGAAAGTGGGTCCAGTGCACGAGAAAGACACCAAATAGAAAACCTCTTCCATTCAGATAAGTAGGATTTCCTAGTAGTAGGTTTCCTGGCCTCCTGCAGGACCTTCAGCATGTACTCAGAAAAAAAGGTGTCTATGAGGCATCAAAACCCTATCACCCACAGTGTCACTTGAAGAGTGGACTGGCAGGGATGGATAAGAGACCCCATATCTTGTGTGAGGGGATCCACCCTGTAGGGTAACTTGTGATGATTGCCCCTGGTTAGATTCAGAAGTAGAGGAAACCAGTGCTGTCATTGCCAAACATGAGTCACCAACCAGAGAACCTGGGAATCTGGCACAAAACAAAGGAAGTTGTCAGTTCAGAGGGGAGGCAAAGAGGTCTACTTGAGGAGTACCCAACTGGTGAACAATGTCCAGAAACACATCCCTGTGAAGCATCCATTCATGGGATTGAGTGAAGGACCTGCTCAGATTGTCTGCCACAATGTTCCAATCTAAAGGAATGTAAACTGCCTGAAGAGTCACACGATATTGGATAGCCAGATCCCATACCAGAAGTGCCAGCTGGTAAGACGGTAAGACCTCGTACTCTCCTGTTTGTTAATATACCACATGACTATGGTATTGTCTCTGAATACCTTGAGAGGCCCAGGAGAGAAGAGAAGATGAAAGGCCTGAAGAGCCAGCATCCTGAGAAGGAGTCAAGAAAGACTTTTTGAAGTTTATTGTGAACCCCAAGCGCTGAAGAAGAGAAATGGTAAAATGAAGATTTTGCAAAAGGATCTCTGGAGAAGATGCTTGAATCAGCATGTTGTCCAAATAAGGAAAGATTTGGATCCCTTGAAACCTGCAAAAGGCAATCACAGGAGTGAGGCATTTGGTGAACACCCTTTGGGCAGTAGAAAGGCCAAAGCACAGAACTGAAAATACCAGGAAGTAACAGAGAAATGCAAAAATCTCCTGAAAAGAGGATGGATCAGAATATAGAGATAGGCATCCTTGAGGTCCAGAGACACCAGAAAGGCCTGAGGGAGCAAAAGAGGATAAACGGACTAAAGGGACAACATCCGAAAGGAAGGTACCTTCAGAAAGGTGTTTAGATGGGAGAGGTCTAGAATAGGTCTCTAAGTACCTTCTTTTCTGGGCACTAGAAACATTCTTGAATAAAACCTTCCCCCTTTGGGACAGAGGCACCTTTTGAACAGTATCCTGAAACAAGAGGTCTTGAAGAACCTCTGGTTAAAAAAAAAGGAAGTTGCTCCCAAGGAGGCTGAGGAATGCCCATAAAAGGAGGATGGGAAATCCAGACCATGAAGTTCCCTTGCTGAATGATTGATAGAACCCTAGAATGCTGAGTAACTTGGAGCCAAACAGGAAGAGAAAGAGAAAGATGAAGAGAGAGAGGAATATGGCTGGGAATGGGCGGATAGTCAGACAGCACCTGGTTTGTCAGGAAAGGAAGACTTAAAAATTCCTGCAGTCTGAGTGGCCTTAGCAGAAAGAGTCTGTTTACTACCCATTCTATCTTTAGAAGGAGGGTGAGACTGCCTACAAACAAAGACTGGCTTAGAAGGGTAGTTTCACTGAAATTTAGGCACAGGAGAAACAAAGACATGCTTAAGCTCCTATTAAGCCTTCCCTTTGCCCTGAAGAGACTTAAATAAGCCAGCAGCTGCATCACCAAACAAAAGAGAATTATCCTGAGGAGCATCCATCAACTTAGCCTTAATATCATTAGGCAAAGGTTGAAGCCAAAGCCTTTTTACCCTTTTAAGAGAAGTTTTTAGGTTCAAGAGACAGAAGTTGCCCTTCAGAAAACCAAATTGAGTGGAGCCTATATCAATTAAGTTACCTATGTCTGCATAAATGAGTTCTGTTATGATAAGTTCCATTGTGTTTCCTATAAGGCTGGTGAGGATGAATGGCCTATAATTATCTGGGTCTGATATTGAGGACATTCTTGTGCAGAGGAATTGTTTTCCAGGCATGAGGCATAAGTCCTGTGAACAGACTAATATAGAACAGTTTATGGCAAGTGGCCTAAAGGATAAAGCATTGGCCTCTTCATCCAGGAATTACAGGTTTGAGTCTCATCTGGGATGTTATAATCTTAATACAATTAAAAGCTTTAAGCCCCAGTGGCTTAATAGATAAGGCATTGGCCTCTTAAGCCAGGAGTTGTGGGTTTGAGCCCGATCTGGGATGATATAATCTTTTAACAATTGAATATAACTCCCCATTTGGTATGTACCTCTCCAAACACCTGCACCAACTGGAAAGGCCAGAGAACAGAAATACCTCACAAACATTACCCCCTAAAGGGCCCATCTCTATACTGGAAGAATGCAAAGTTCCTGCACAAGTAAAAACCACACTCTCCAAAGCCAAGAACACAGCATCCATGGGACCTGACAACATCCCAGGCTGTGTTCTACACGAACTACAGAATGAACTGGCACCCCACCTAAGCACCATGTTCAGTCATAGCCTCATCTCAGGCTTTGTGCCCACTGAATGATGCACAGCGAGGGTTATTCCACTCCACAAAGGGGGAGCCAACATGGACCACGGGAACTACCACCCCATTAGCCTAACGAGACTGGTCTGCAAGGCCATGGAATGTATCATCATGGAACTTATAAACAAAGACATTGGTAATCTCCAAACTTTGGACCCCACCCAGTTCAGGTTTGTAAAAGGCAGATCATGTCTCCTAAACCTGATAAACTTCTTTGAAGCAGTCACCAAAGCCATAGACAAGGGTAGGGGGGTTCACACAGCCTATCTAGATCTAACCAAGGCTTTTGACACCACCCCCCACTCTGGAATTATAGATAAACTCACTAAACTAGGTATAAATTCCTACATCACAAGATGGGTTGCCAACTGTCTCACTGACAGAATCCACACTGTGAAAGTAGCAGACTCCAAATACGACTTCAGACCAGTGACAAGTGGAGTACCACAGGGTTCAGTCCTGGATCCTGTTTGGTATCTACTTTTCTGAAGCACAGGCTAATACAGAAGGTCTTTGGCTAACGAGGTTCGCAGATGACTGCAAACTGGGAGCCATAATCGAAACTCCTAATGATGTGGACATCCTACAAAAGGGCCTCACTAAGACAGATGCCTGGTGTCAAAGCCATGACCTCAAGCTCAATGCCAAAAAGTGCATTGCCATCCCTTTTGGTAAACACACTGTACCCATGAGCTACCACATAGGTGGTAGTCTACTTAACACTGAAAGTGTGATAAGAAACCTTGGGACACAGGTGGACAGTAGTCTCTCCTTTGATAATCACATTGCCACAGTAGTCAGGAAATCTTTCTATGTGGCACACCTCATCACAAAAGGTTTCTCATCCAGGAAAAAGAGGTCATTGTTCCCCTCTGCTCATCACTCATTAGACCCATTATAGAGTATAATGCCCCTTTTAGTATGTACCTTACAAGATATCTACAACAACTGGAAAGGCCGCAGAAATACCTCACAAAGAGAATTACTGGACTCAAACAGATACCCTATGCAGACCGTCTCAAAAAACTCCAGCTTTACTCCATCACATATCGCCTACTCAGAGGCGATCTCTGCCTAACATACAAAGCTATGTCAGACCCAGAGCTGCTGGAAATGCTCCACTTAAAGAAATCCCAATCCCTCCAAGCTACATGCTCTAGAGACCTAAACCTTGTCACCACAATAAACAGAACATGCTGGAGGGAGAGATTCCTGTCCCAGAGACTTCCCATATTCTGGAACAAACTGCCTATCTATATCAAATAAAGCTCCTCATTAGCACTCTTCAAGAAAAATCTTGATGACTGGATGGGAAATAGGAAATTCACCCCGGAGATCACCTGCTTGACAGGGGCACAGGAACATAATTTTCTTGGGTGGTGAAAGCCAGGGTACCTTTTTGGCTAGGCTTGTATAAGCCCTAGGGCCAATAGCCTAGTACCTACCTATGAACCTATGAACCAAAGAGAATCCATGACCTCCAACACCTGTCCTATGCGGACAGTCTTAAATCGCTATCACTCTAGTCAGTGCCATACAGATTGCTCAAAGGTGATCTGTGTCTCACCTACAAGGCAATATTGGACCCTGCCCTACTAGAGATGCTCCATATCCATAAGTCTAATTCCTTGTGCATTACCACTCGAAAGGCCTAAATCTAATATGCAACATCAACAAAACCTGCTGGAGACACAGGTTTGTCTCCCAGAGGTTGCCCCATCTCTGGAATAGACTTCCCATACATGTCAAACAGAGTATCTCGCTGACCCTCTTCAAGCGCAACCTTGATGAGTGGATGGGAAACCACAAATTTGTCCCAGGGGTTCCGCCTGTCTCCCTCACTGACAGGGGCAACAGGCTGAAGTTTCTTTTTTGGGGATAAACTCTAGGGCCATTACCCTAGTAACCTCCTATAATTTTATGATCCTATGAGAGGCTTAGATAATGCATAATTGGCACTCATGAGAAAATAACATGGTATGTCATCTGCTCCCACAAAATTTTTATTTGTTTACTCTTTGTTGACTGGGTAAGTAGGCCAGTGCCCTCTTTTCAACTGAGACCCAAGGTGGTCTTCATACTGACTCAGGGAAATTTGGTCAGGGCACTGAAGAACCTCCCATATTCTTTTTCTGTAAGTGCTGCAGGATCTTTTACAACAACCTGAACTACCACCAACACAAGCAGATAGGACCTCAGTTTAATGTCTTATCCAAATGATAGAAACCTTATTTTAGCCCCTGACAAGGATTCTAAGACTTGTTTCAAGGTGATTTCAGGGGAAACTATATTTTCAGAGATAATGGGCCCATTGGTGCATGTAGGTGAGGTAAAATATTTATTATATTATTTATTTATTGCCTTTTGTTTACCAAGAATGTCCAGCTGAGTACACAGACCCATTTTCAGTGGAGGGTCTGGGAGAAAAGCTCCATATAAAATATAATTATGTTGATTACAGAAAACTAAAGAATGTAAAATTACTTACAATTTTACAGAATTTGCAAGGTTGTGACACACACTTTACAGTACTGTGCAAGTAAGATACATTTTTGACACACAGTTTACAGTATTGTGCAAATGAGATACATTTTTGACACACGAATTCAGATTTTAAGGTATAAACTGTTAGCAGTAGTTAATAATAACAAGGATAGTGAAGTGGGAGACATGTTGAGAAAGAGGAGTGAATCAATATGTGAGGTAATAAGAAGGAGAAGGAACAGACGAGCGGTGATAGGTGTTAACTAGAAAAAGTATGGTTAGTGAGGAAAGGATGTTGAAGTAAGGGTGTAAGAGCTTAGAGGAGGTAAGAGAAGTTTAGCTGTGGAGGAAGGGATAAATGGGGATTAGTCTGGATGAGAGCATGAACAAAGCCAGTAGGAGGGCAAGTGTTGTGTTACTGTTTTTAACACTCAGTATACTGCTATACTGTTTTAGTGAGATGGGCAAGGAGTTCCATTTCTTGGTGACATAAGCAGAGTACAAAGAGTCACCAGCTGTGTTGTGGATTTTTTAGGTGGTTAATAGGTTTTTTGTTAGGTGAGTGGAGACAGGGTCTTGGGGAGTGTAGTTTGGGGAAGGTTTGTAGGGATGGGTAGTTTTTGGGCTTGTGTATTATGGTATGGACAGTAAGTAGCGGCAAGCATATTAGCAGCTTAGGTAGTTCAAGCCACTGTACATTTTCTAGAGCTATACAGGGCTGTGTACAAAATGGTATGTTACATGCTAATCTGGCTATTTTATTATAGCGAGCATCCATTTTGTTTAATAGGGTAGGTTGCAGGATGGTTAGAATAGGTGATGCATTAAGGAGAGAGGGGAGTAGGTAGGAGGTGGCTAAGGTCTTCCTGGAGGAGTTAGTTTGGTAAGATTTGTTTCAGTATCGAAAGCCTAGCTTTTGGTGTGTTTCTTGATAAGAGTTTTTGATGTGAGTCAAATTTTGGAGTGTTGTCTATCATAACTCCTAGTAGTTTTGAGTTGGTTACAGTTTCAATTATTGTGTTAGTAGCTGAGGTGATGCTGAAGTAGAGATTGTTTGTTGGATTAGATTTAGGCATAAACAGCATTAATTTTGTTTTTTTTTTTGGCATTTAAGATTAATTGGTGAGATGTGACCCATGACTCTATAGAGGAGGAGTCTTGAATCATTCATTGATGTAAAGGGAGGCTTGAGGCTGTGCATGTTAACATGGCATCATCAGCATACCATACTGTAGATGCATTTTTGTTGGATTTATATAGGTTGTTTGTGAAGATATTAAGAGTACGGAGCCTAGTATGGAGCCTTGAATAACTTAGACAGTGGTAGGAAAGCAAGGGTAGAGGTCTTGGTTCCATTTGATAGCATGCATTATGTTGAATAGATAGCTGAGCCATGAAAGAGATGCCTGAGTGATGATGGTTTGTTGATTAGTTGCGGGTGGAATACAGTGTTGAAGGCTTTTTACATATCTGTGAACAGGGACGATACTAGGTTGTCATTATTTTTATTTGCATTTATAGTTTCAGTGAAATTCAGTACAAAAGTTCCTGTGATGGGGTGGGGTCAAAAAACATGCTGTGTAGGGGAGAAGAGATTGTTTTTGGTGTGATGTGTTATGGGTTGGGACTGAATGCATTTTTCCAATATTTTGGAAAGGAGTGAAAGGATTGTTATGTGCCAGTAGATGGAGAGGTCATTGTCAGTTCTACCCTTGTGCAATGGTATGATGTTTGATTTTTTTCCTGAGAAAAGGGATGTATTTTTTCTGTGATGGATCAATTAATAAATATTGAGATTGGGTAAGTCAGTGCATCGGATACAATTTTGAGGTATTTGAGTGGCAGGTTGTTGGCTGCTGGGACTGTGCTTTTTAGTTGTTAGAGGTATTTTCTGATAGCTGATTTAGGTACTGGCTGAAATGAGACAACAAAGGTATTATCAGTATGGATGGGCTGGAGAGGCAGGGGAGGGGTAGTATCAAGTAGATTAGGACAGACTGAGTGAAGTGGAAGTTAAATTGTATGGCTATGGGGTCAGTGTTAGCTAGGGTGGTAGGTTGTCCTGAGTTAAGTAGAATTTTTTATAGAAATACAGAATGGTTTGGAGTTTGGTGATGTTTATTTTGGAGTGAGTGAAAATAGTTGGTTTTGTCTGATCTAACATTTTGTTTACAGTGGTTTCATAGTTGTCTGTAGGTTTAGTTTGTTGTGCTATGTCTTTGCTCTAAGTTTTCCAGGCTTTGTCTCTGTTCTGCATGAGTTGTCAGGTTACTTTAGTGAGACATGGGACTGGCTCACTCTTAGGTAATTTGATTCTAAGTGGAGCTAGCTCTTGATTATGCTAACAAAGGTCTTACAAAGGGGTTAATGGCCTCATCTAGGGGTAGTTTTTTAGAGTATTCCAGTTGTATTGGTGGAGGTAGCTGATGAACAATTATTTACTGAAGTTTATAAGTTTGCATACCTGTTGAAGGGCAATGTTTTTAGGGGATTGGGTGGTTTGTCTGATGGTGAAGATGGGGTGGTGTTCACTAATGGATCTGGGAAGACAGCCAGTGGAGTTTATTTTGGAGGCTGCAGAGGTAAGGATCAGCGGTAAGGATCCATTCAAGAGTTGAGTTACTGTGTTTGTCTATCTTGGTGGGGGTGGAGATGTGTTGGTTGAAGTTTTAAAGATTGATAGAATGCGTGGATGATTCAGAGTTAATTATTAGGAAGTATCACTAATGATTTTTGTGTCTTGGCAGAAAGGATGGCTGTGTGGGTAAATGGAAAGTTGAAGGGTGTTTTTATAGAAAATTTCAACTCCTCCAGCTTTTTTCTGTAGCCTATCCTGTCTTATTATACATAACCAGGGAGAGGATTTCTTCATTTTTTGGTATTTGGCTTTAGCCAGGTTTCAGTAGTGGACAGTGCATCTGGGCTGTGTACTGCTATATATGCATGTAGTTCTGTAAGTTTATTTTGATGCTTCTAAGGTTTATATGCATTACGAGAAGACTGTTGCTCTGAGTGATAGGAGGTAACTGGGATGAACTGGGGGGAAATGAGGCAATTGTTCATTGAGTGATGTAATGGTGGAGCCCAGGGTTGGGGTGAAGTCTCCACACTGGATCAGAAATGTTGGAATGGATATAGTAATACCATTTTTGAATTTATTTAATTGCTGTATGTTTCTTATGTTTGGTTGACATACCTGTTTGATGTATGTTTATTTTAATAATGTTTGCTTTATTACAGGTTAGGGACTGGATGTTATTTTGTGGTTGGAGAACAGTGAGTGGTAGGTGGGGTTGATTTGAGTTATGGGAGAGAGAGAGAGTGGTGAGATAGAATTGGAGTATAGTATGATGTGGCATGGGTAAGTATGGTTAGAGATATTGTTGAAGTTATGAGGAGAGGTAGAATATTGATAGAGGAGTTAGGGAGGAGAGCTGTGATCCTTTAGTACTTAACGGAGATATGTAGAAGTGATACTGTGAAATATAGACAGTGTAATGTGTGAGGTGAAGTGTGGGGTAATAATGTTTAGGTGATATGGTAGTTACAGGATATGTGGTATGAGCCAATGTGGTGATAGCTGAGTTCTGTTTGGTGGTGAATGAGGTAGTGGGAGGGACTTGATTGTTATACAAGTATTTAGTGTGGGGTTGGGTAGGAATTGGGGGTAGGGTACGGAAGTGCAGTGAGCTTGTGCAGTGCAAGAGTGAATGGAGCGGGCTGCACCAAGTGACAAAAGTAAGTACAAATAAAAAACTATCAGGGAGTCTGGAGTGAAATAAATGTCAGGTTTTGGAAAAGAAAGAAAATGAAAGCTGTTTTTATTTATTTTTTTATTGGAATAAAGTGGGTGAACTGTGCTACACATAAGATATATTTGTGTAATAAGGGCACAGTTAGAGTTAAGAGAGTAGTTTTATGTGTGAGTTTGTGAGTGTAAGCTAAAATACCAAGCTTGTAAGGTGAACAAAGGTACAGAAGGAGGGTCAGCCATATCTTTGCAAAATAAGGTATTTTAGGACCTTAATAAGACTATAGTTGAAGTGCAGGCAGTGGTTATTTGTTAATGATAGGCAGTTGGCTATTGTTGACATCCCAGTACTGTGTGTAAGCTATATATAAATTTCTAACATGAAGTGTTTATATCCTAGTTTTCTAAGTATTGTATACATTACATATTGAGTAGTTTTAGACAAATGAGCTAAGGCATACATCTAATGTATAGGCTGTATTGTTTATACATACATCTAATGTATAGGCTGTACTGTTTATTTAGCTTTACTTGTCCTGTTGGTTAGGTCAGTGTTCTTATAGCTTGTGAAAGTTGAGCTTATCATAACAGTAGATATTCGCATGATCACTGTTGCAGTAGCCTTAGAGAAATGGGTTATATCCTGCTAAGAACATAGACAGACAGCTTCCAAAAGCTTCAGACCACCTTCCACATGCCCAAACTGTCAAGGTAGCTTCAGGAGAGCTGATTAAAACACAAGTATGGGAGAAAAGCTCTTCAGAGCTTTCCTGCCAGCAGAGAGACAGAGGTTGAGCCATGAAAGCACAATGCTAGGCATACAAACAAAAAATGACCCACACCCTGGCATACAAAATACAGAAAAATACAAGAGGGTGGGAGAGATGGAGGGAGGGAGTGGCTACTGCAGCAGTGATCATTTCAACACATACTGGTATGGTAAGTTTATCTTACAGGACTGTACTATGTTCTTCATATTGATCACTGCTTCAGTAGTTTTAGCTATATGGGTAGATTACCATAGCTAGCTATATTTTGGAGGAAGAAGGAGAAGGGTCCAGGAGTCCCTGGAGAATGGTCCTAGCAAAACCTGATCTAGGCCTAGAGAAGGAATCAAACTTATATTGCTTTGTGTACAGAGGACCAAGTAGGAGCTTCTAGAATACTTCTAGAATCCAACCCTTTCCAAACAGTCATTGATAAAGCCAAGGAACTGGCTGACTCTGCCTGGAAGAGATTTGTCATGGTGAGTATAACAAAAGGTAGTAGCCTTACACAACCATTTGGAAATAGCCTGTTTTGACATGAAAATGGTGCCAACTGTGTTACTAACAGCAGCTGCTGCTTTCCTGAGGATGGGCACAGTATTCTGACATAACAGGGAAACCTTCCCTGTTCCACCTCCCAGGACCAACAAGAGTGGCTCTCCCTTGCCCACTGGGGGGAACTCCAGCAGCTATAGAGGATGCAGCTACCCTCTGAGCCATAGGGGCTGTAGGTGCTACACCAAAGGGATTTGGGTAAAAGATAAGTGGTCTGATGTACAACAAATAGCCACAGCAGAGTCAACGCTCCCTACACACAAACACATACACACACACACACACACACACACACACACACACACACACACACACACACACACACATACACACACACACACACACACACACATACACATCCACAGCTAAGGCAAACTGCTAGCCTGCTGTTGTGGCAATGGCTGTTTGCTTAACTTTTCCATTTTTAGGTCGGAAGTAGGACTGACCATGACACTGACAACCTGTTCCATGTTTTCTGTAATGTTTTTAAGTTTTAGGAATGTTTGCCATTCAAACCGCTGAGAAAATAACTGTTGAAAATAGGTTTCCCATTTTATCGCTAGCAACTCTTGTCAGTTAACCATGTCCCATACTACTTCATATGCATTCCTTTTCATGTGCCATCAAATGTTGTCAAAGCAATCCACATCTTCTCTGCTTTGTACGCAGAAAAGCATTACAACACCAACTAAACAATCCATATCTCTAGAGGCGTAACACATACTAAAATCAATGCAATTAAAACAGACATTGCACTAAAAACAGAAGCATCAGTACATAAAAGCAAAGCAGTACTGTCTACTTATAACAACATTTACTAAGTATGTTTCATTTTTCCTAACAACCTTTCATTATATTGTTTGTAAAAGTTTAACCATTAAATACTTTACCTACATTAAATTGCATGTCTCCCACTTACTCTATACTGTTTGAAAAACTTAAACCATTAAATACTTTACCTGCATTAAATTGCATGTGTCCCACTTACTCTATACTGTTTGAAAAACTTAAACCATTAAATACTTTACCTGAATTAGTTTGTATGTGCCCCGTTTTTCTTTTCAACAAAAAACATTCAGTTAAAATAAGGTAAATGTGAAGAATAATCCTTCTGACTTGTGTCCCATTTCTTCTTTTAAGTAATAAGTCCAAAAATAACAAGGTAAAGCTGAAAAACAAATCTCCGGAAAGCTCCTCACATCGTACATTAAGTCCCACAGTCCTTTCAGGCCACCATATGTATACATACAAACACTGTTATCACTGAATTAAATGCTCAAAATCTTTACATCATGCTACCCACAACTCTTAAAATTGTACGTGCTAATCTTTTATAAAAAGCACCATCAATATCCCAGTACACTTTATAACAGTTTACCCTTCCCGCTTACACTTCATTTTTGTTATTAAAGTAAATGTCCGAAACATATACTGTATCGCAAAATGTGGTTGTGATAATACGTAAGTACCTTCAACTGCTTTTACTGTATTTGTGCTTGTTTCTACTTTATTTAGCTTTTTGCTGCACATTTTTAAAATATTCACTTGTATTTAATCTGGTGCATTCATTGCTGCTTGTTAGTAGCCTTATTTAATTGTAACTGTTACTCTAAGCTGTAGTTCTGATTTAAGCACTTGGGCTTCAAAGTAATTATCTTACATTGGGAAGGTTTGTGGTGCAGACTCTTGTGGGAGGAAAGGTAGATTACACCCTTCTAAGTTGGGAATTCCTGGCCGAAAGCTTATTGTCTGTTATTCTAAAACTGTCTTTGTTCTGGTTTACTCACTTGGGATCCAAACCATTTATTCACTAGGAAGTTTTGTAGTCTATACTCTTATGGCAGGAGAGGGCAGCCTATACCCTTCTGAGCTTGGAATTATTGTCATCTGTAGAGATGGAGGTACTGTTTTTGGATGTTATGGAGAAGGAAAATGGGGTGGATCTACTGGTGGGGGGTAAATAGGAGCAGTTTAGTTTTGTTGAGATTTAAAAACAGACAGTGATTAGAGAGCCAATTTTCAACTGTGTTAAATGTGTTTTGTGTTAAGGTTTGCAGGTCTAAATGGGAGGAGGCAGTACAGATCAGGGTAGAATTGTCTGCATATTGACTGCAGGTTGCATCAGGGATGGCAGGATGAAGACTGTTGATGAAGATGGAAAAGAGTAGAGGACCTAGAATAGAGCCCTGAGGGACACCAAGGGTGAGAGGTAGCAGGGTGGACAGTTTGCCCTGCCATAATACAGCCTGTTTGCCATTCAAATAGGATAGGAACCACTGAATAGCATGGTTATCTAGGGAGATGGATTTTAGTGAATGGATGAGTAATTTGTGGATGACCATATCAAAGGCCATTGACAGGTCTAGAACTAGGGCTGAAGATAGCCTGTTGTTGTTCCTATTTTGGAATATGGTATTTGTAAAAGAAAGGAGGGAAGAGATGGTACTGTGATGTGGCCTAAAGCCATGCTGAGAGTTGGCAAGCAGACCGTTCTAAATGAGATAGTCCATAAGCTGCTTATGAACACACTTCTCCATTAATTTGGCTAATGGTGAGAGAATGGCAATGGGTCTGTAGCTGGACAGTTCTGTTGAACTTCTACCTTTGTGGAGTGGGATAACATGGGATATTTCCCAGATTGAGGGGATAGTTCCATCAGTTAGTGTTCTACTGATTAGGATAGAGATGGGGAATGCTATGGTGTCGGCAGCTTTTTGTAGTGCCTCAGGTAGGTGTGAGCCTAGCAATGATCAGCACGCTACCTTCTCCAAGGATGCTGCCATGTTACCAACAGAAAATGATACATTTTAACAACTGGCTTAACTTCTGGTGTCACACCAAAGGGGTACAATATTTGATGGCCTGGGAGGACATGGTTGACAGACAAAGCTGCTCTGCCAGGGAAAGTCTGCAGTTATCCCCTATAAGCTTTCAGATATTGGCAAAGACCTTTTTCACCTCCATAATGCCTTTTTTAGGCAATAACAAACTGATAAACCTCCGGACTTAACTGAGCCTATGAAGAAATATCTGAATGCGGTACTGCTCAATGCTATAAGTCTTAACAAAAACTCCACTCCCTGCAAGCCTTCCTCTCCATCGAGTGTAGATATCTGGGTAGTAACAGAGACATGGTTTAAAATCACAGAGAATACCCCAGCAGTGCAAGGCTATAGTGCCTTTCTCAACTTTAGACTAGCTATTGCACAGGAGGGAGCTAAAGGTCGTGAAGTCTCAGACCACATAAAAAAAAAACTCACATCCAGAATAGTTAAAGTGTATGACCCACTGGAACTCATACATGTGTAAGTCAGCATAAGCAGTGTCTCAGATCCTATTGGTCTCCCTCTATATCCCAGGAAACCCATACTACCATTTTCAATGTATTAGAGTCCCTCACCTTTCCACCCAATACTATTGTCATGGGGATCTCAACTACTCTGCTATAGATTGAGAACCCTATGCCACTTTTAATGCACAAAGCTAGCGATTCCTACACTTTGTTAATGCCAGAATCCTAGAACAGTTGGCCCATTCTCCTAATAAGGGTACAAATGTCCATAACCTTGTACTCACAAACATGAGGGAGCAATGTTCCTCACGCAGTGTAATGTCCTTGCTCATCAGATCTGACCAGAAGTTAGTATTACTTGAAATAAAAATTAAGTCCTGGGTCTCAGCAAAACCAAAAACCTTTAGGAACTATTTTAAAGCTAACCTCTCTCTACTAAGTGACACCTTGGCTAAATTCCAAGTACCCCCAATCCCAGTAAACACCATAGCATATGCTGAGCTATTTACAAAATCTCTGTATAGCCATACTGATAGCTGTATAGAGTGAGCCTGCTCTTATTATGAATAAGACAAACTCAAAAGACAAGCCACCCTGGTAGAATCACAATATCAACTGGTTATACAACAAAGAAAAAAAAAATCTTGGCCAAGCATAGGAGGAACAAAGCCCAACATACTAAAATCGCCTGACCGATCTAAGCAGACAGGTAAGAGGATTAATTAATACTTCAAAGGCTAATTTTGAAGAAAAAATAACTTCTCAAATGACAACACAAAGGCAGTTATGTCCATAATCTCAAGGGAAGTTTGCAGCAATGCTCAAAACCTATTGTAAATGGTATCACCCACACCGAACTGGAGACCACTACCAACTAGTTGGCTGACAGGTTCAGCTCAAATTTCTACCCCAACTCCCCCCAGTAGTCCAAAGGAAATCCTGCATAAAACAATCTCCACAAACATTACTAGGGAACAGATCATCTATGTACTTTTCAAAGCCAAAAACACTGTATTGATGGTCTCTGGTAACATCCCATGATGATTACTAAATAGCATGAAACATGACCTTTCTGGTCCACTTGAATCACTTTTCAAATGGAGTCTACAATCAGGGTTTGTGCCCAAGGAATGGAAGATGGCTACAGTAATTCCCCTGCACACAGGATGTCCAACCACTGATCTGGGTAACTACTGGCCCATAAGTCTAACCAGCCTCATATGTAAAGCCATGGAAAGAATCGTCATGGACATGATAAATGAGGACATAGTTTAACTGGCAAACTCTAGACCCATCACAGTTCGGCTCTGTTAAAGGAAGGTCATGCCTACTAAATCTGGTGGACTTCTTTGAGAGGGTCAACAAAGCAATAGACTGTACACAGCTTACCTCAACATGGCCAAGGCTTTTGATACATTATCCCACTTGTGAAGTAAAATACTTGCAGCTAGGATTGTGTCTGTGTGGTTTGTTTTCATTTATATAAATGTATGCTTCTTGTGTCGCAAGTGATGGTTTAATAAATATGTTTCTTGTTTTAAAAAAGGGCAGGAATTGAATAATTTATATAATGTTGCTTAGGTTGTATGATATATAGCAATATATGTGAAGTATAATGTTTTCTAATGTTAATTTGTTAATACAATTTGATCACTTTTGTATAAATGTAAATTTGCTTACAACACAAGTGATAATTCAGTAAAGGTGTTTAAAAGATAAGGCACTATAAATAAGCTCAGTAAATTAGATATAAATCCTTTTATCACCCACTGGATAGCCAACTAGCTCACTATAGGACACAGGAGGTCAAAGTAGGTGAGGCCACCTCCACCAAGAGGCAGGTCACTGACAGAATCCCCTGAGGCTCAGTACTGCACCCACTCCTTTTTGGCATCTATTTCTCTGAAGTGGAAGCAAACACTGAAGGTTTAGGGCTGACTAGTTTGCAGATGATTGCACTCTGGGGGTTATCATCAACTCCACTGCAGACACTAGCATTCTTCAAGAAGGCCTGTCTCTGACTAACAAATGCTGCCAAAGCCATGGTCTTAAACTCAATGCTAAAAAATGCATAATTGTACCCTTTGGAAAGTCAACCATCCCAGCTAATTACCATGTTGATAATACACCCAATACACCCAGTGGTCAGGGATCTGGGTATGCAGGTATACAGTAGCTTTACCTTTGACCACTACATGACCACAGTGGTGAGGAAATCCTTTTATTTTGTGCAACTTATAAGTAAGGGCATGGCATCTTGGTTCAAAGAGGTCATCATCCCTCTGTACTCTGCCCCTATCAGACCATACAGTACAATGCTCCCTTTGGTATGTACCTGACCAGGCATATGCAGCAACTAGAGTGACCACAGAGGTTCCTTATAAAAATAATACAAGGCATAACAAACATGCCTTACATGGAGTGTCTTGAAGCCCTTTCCCTCTACTCAGTCTCCTATAGATTGCTGAGGGGTGATCTATGTCTGGCTTACAAGGTATCCACAAACCCCACACTTATAAATTGCCTGCATACTAATAAGTCAAACAGAACCAAAAATACAAAGTCTAGTAACCTGAATATTGTCCGTGACTTAAACAGAACAAACTAGAGAGACAGATATGTGTATCAGAGACTGTCCTTCCAGTGGAACAAGCTTCCCATCCATGTGAAACTGAGTTTGTCTATTGCCCAACTGAAGCACAGCCTAGACCAGTGGATTGGGAATGCTAGACTTACACTGGGCCTAGCACCTATGTCCCTTAAGGACAGAGATAGCTTATAAATGCCTGGCTGTCAATGCCCTGTTTGGAAACAGGATCTCATTATTCTTTTGGGAAAATCTGGCTAGACTTAGAAAGGCCCTCCAGGTCGTTAGCCCAATAACAATCTATGAATCTATGGAAGACAAGCTGCAAATGCAGGTAATGCTACCAATCCAGTGAAGTTACTTTTTTGACAGAAAAAAACAGAGTAAAAAGCATTTTCAAACACTATAGCAGCCTCCAACATAGAGTAAACAAACCAAGAAAAATTATCACAGTTCCTGCAGAAAAACAATTCCAGAGAAACACTCAGAAGCTGAAAGAAATGTTTGATTTTAGCTCTTTTGTTTAATAAGTACAAAACTTCTTCAAACAGTGAAAAATTCAAGCCAGTTAAAAAGAAAGCTTATATAACACCCTGAGTCACATGAGAACCAAACCCTTTTTCACGCATATAAATTTAAAGCCATACACCCCTATTAAAAGTCTTCACTTAATATATTAAATAACATAAAGTCCCATGGTTATCATTGTTGCACAACAAGAAATTCAAAGAAATCCATTTAGGAGACTGAATATAAAAATGGACTATTGAAAGGGAACCAACTTTAAATTTTATCTTTTTAGAGCATTAAGTTTTAATAAATAACCAATGGAGATGTGACCATTAAGTCTGGGCCAGCTGTTGGCGTGCAAATAAAGTTGCCAAAACAGATCATGTTTTTCTAAGTACAGCTGACATGGACCTCTACACTCACCTTGTGTGACTTTCTCAATGATCACAAATTTAAAAGAATGATCCGGAGCATCTCCGGCATGTTTTGCTAATGCATTTCTTCCCTTATTGATTCTAATGTCATTTATGTGTTCGTACACATGGTCCTTTAACTTTACATTTGGTTTTACCAATGTAAAATGCTAAACAATTTTGGCATAAAGCAGCATATACTATGCCACTAGTAAGACAATTAAACAAACCTTTTAATTTAAAAATGTGATTGAATTCTTCACATATAATAAATTTACAGATAGAACAGAAGCCACATTTTGCCATTTTACAGTTCTTTTTGGGAAAAGAATTGCCAGTACCAACACTTTCCACTATTGTCTTTAAATTATGATCCCACTTATACACTCTGTGGGGTTTATCACCCAACTTGTTCAAAATATTTGTGTCCTCCTTTAACATAATTCAGTTCTTCTCCAAAATTCTCTTTATATCTCCACTGTCCACACTAAATGGAGTAATAAAGGCTCTGCTATAGCTGAAGCTCCTATGATGCATGGCCATGCTCTCCTTCCCGCTGATGTGGGGGACAGGGTAAAAAATTATTTCACTGTGGAATATTGGGAAGCTATATATGTTGTGCTAGGCTCATCTTGAAGAATAGGGACAAAAAAATTCCTGTCACATTTATTGATGACTTCATACATCAACTCATTGACCAGACTAGATGGATAATCTGTGGCCAGAAACATAGATTTGATGTGTTAACACTCATCCAGGAAATATTTGAATTGTGATACCATGAGTGCAGCTCTCACAAACTGGCCCTTGACCACTGTACATTTCTTGTGGAAGGGGTGGGAGCTGGAATAGTGCAAATAAGTGTTCAAAAAAGTTTGCTTATGATGAATTTTGGATAAAAAACTTTTTTTGTTGGACATCCTTAGTCCAGGAGATGTCCAAATAAGCAATAATGGAAATGCTGGTTTCAAAGGTAAAATTGAGAAAGTTGGTTGTTTGGTTGAGGTACTCAAAACATTTTGAGAATTTGTTTGTCTCCTTCCCAAACAAGAAAAATGTCATCTGAAAAGCTTGTGTACATTTTGCAAAAATTCATGTATTCTGACTTGAAAAAATATTTTTCTTTCCATTTCAACATAACAATGTTTACTACAAATCCACCACACACAGCTCCATAGCAACTCCTGTGGATTGTAAAAAATATGCATGGTTGAAAATGAAATAATTATTCTTTAAGACAATCTCTAATAATGTTTCAAAGGTGTTAATACTGTCTTGTGGGATGCCTTATCATGCAAATATTCCATAAACCATTGTAAACCGACAACGTAGGATATAACATTATAAAGATCCTTCACATCTATTGTTACAAAAATAAAGTTGTCATACTCCAGAGAGTTAATTTTACTAACGAAATCCCATGAGTCTTTACAAATATGAACTTCTTGTGTGAGCAAATACTTTATTTTTTTCTCCAGGTATTTTGTGCAAGGGTATAATCAACCCTCTACTGTCAACAATGGGTCTCATGGGGGGACCTCACACTGTTGGTACAGCAGCTGTCTCAGATGCTTGATAGTATTCCCTCATTTGGAACCCCCTCCAGCCAGGAAGGGAATGTGTGGTAGCAGAAGCATCACTTTTGGGACAGTTTTTACCTGCTTCACAACTCCCAGATGGCAATACTCTGGCTTTGACTCATGGAGATCCTATTTTGCCCTCTTCCATATGGACTCACACACACAAAGAGATTCCTTCCCTAAAAGACTGGCTTCAAGGGGAAATACGATTTTTTGAGTCTCCACCTTCTCACAATGAATTAATTGAACAGAGACTCAATAAATTTGATTACAAATTATTAAAAGTGAAGAAAATGCAACTGGGAAAATGCCTTTCTTTTGGAATGTGTCAAAGTGCATAATGTTCCTAAAGGTCTAAGAATGTGGTGCTACTCCATGAGGTTGGTGGGAAATTCTCTGTTACATCATGACCTCTTGAAACTCTTTGATCGGCATGGATGTGAGTACATGCAGTTACTTATCAACCACTCTCTATGATCTAGATAAGAAACCTTTGCCATACACATCTGACAATTGTTGGCCTTAATATTTAGGCCTGTCCTTTGCAGATTGCCCATCATCTTGACATGTTGAATTTGTTGCCCCAGCTAGGATGCAATCTATCAGCCTCTGGAAAGTTGCCAGGAAATTATTTATTCAAAAGAGTGTTTCAGTAAATTCAGATAATCCAAAGGGGGAGTCAGAAATACTGACCTCTCCCTGGCTGTAGGTATCAATGGTACCTGCCCGTAAAACCTAGGTCAAGTCAACAACACTCCTAGCTGCTCTAAAGCCTTGTCTGTCAAGGCCATGGTGTAAGCATCTAATGTCAAGAAGGGAGGTGATGAATGGAATGGTCTTATCACTGGTGTGACTATTCAGTTTTTAGTAGTCCACCTAGATTCTGGTGCTGACATCTTCCTTTAGTACCAGCACTAGTGCTAAGACAAAAGAACTTTTATGCAAGACATGGGGAGGTGTGGAAAGCCCTGAACTGTGAGTGACAACCTTTTCATCAAAAAAGGATAAAGACAAAGTTTTTTTTTCATCTCATCTTAAATATTTAAGTTGCACTTATTTTTTTTTTTTAAATATTTTTAATCATTTCCAAAAACAAGAAAACATGAATGCAGGTTATTTATGACAATGAAGTATTTACAAATTATTTAAAAAGGTAGGCTAAAACCTCTAAACAGATATCAAACATTAAAACCAAAATAAAGTATTTACAAGGGTGTCTATTGTTGACATATAATTGACTTTCTATACAATTGTTTCCTGATTATAATCTGCTGCAGTCATTATTCTCCAGTATTTCAGTTACTTTTTGCCATGCTACGTATAATGATGTAGTTCCTTCAGCTCTTCCTTTAATAGTGTTCATTTCCAATTGCAATACTGCTGACACCATATTCATGAATTGCTTAAAAGTTGGAGAAGCTTTGGATTTCCAGTTTGATGTAATGTTCTTCCTTGCAATAGCTAGGAGAGTCCATAAGATTGCATATTTTGTTCTTGGCACACAGTCGGGTACAGGTGCATTAAACAAAATAATAGATTTGGAAATCTGGAATTTATCATTGAATACCATTTGCAGAAAATAATTTATTTTATCCCAATATGGTTTAATCAAATGGCATTCGTAGAACATATGTTGCCAGTCTGCTTTTATTGATAAATCACATCTCCAGCAGCCAATATTTTTCTTAAACATAAGTTCCATTTTATGAGGGGTTACATAAGATCTGTGTATGAATTGCCATGTAAAAAGTCTCCAATGTAATGAAAGTGATGTCTGCTTTGGAGAGAAGAATTAGTTTTTTATCTCTGTCATTTGGCACATGTCCATTAACTGATCTATAATAATTCCATATTTTGTCATTATTATGCATTTTTATTTTTTTGTTTGTTTTATAAATAGATGATAAGTATCCCTTTCCAGTAATGGGTTGATTAGTTAGTAATATTATATGTTCTATAAGGTTAGGAACATTTTGTCTTATTGATGGTTGCATTGTTTCTTGTTTGCTTAATATATACTGTCTTAATTCTTGTACATGTAACCACCAACTATCTTCCATATTTAATTTCTGTTTAATCTGGTCTATTGTCAGAGGTTTTCCAGAGTTTAGCAATTGATGCCAATATATTAATCCCTTTTCTTTAAGCATGTTGACTACTTCCATATTAAATGTTATTATATTACCTTGTGTGTACGCTACTGGATATAAAAGAAATGACCATGCTTTAATATCAGGATTGCTATTAATAAGATTTTGGAAAATTTTTAATGTATAAGTAATGTATTTGGAACTTATATTTTTATTCTTATGTATCATCATATATTCCTTCATCAGCCATAGAAAATTGTTTGGTATGAAATCTGTATACTTATTTGCTACTACAAATCCTGATTTTAACCAGATTCTCTCATGAACTAGCTTCCATTTTGATGTATATTTTGTATTTAGCCATAATGATACTGTTTTAATAATGGATGAATGCAAATATATTTCTATGTCTGGTAAACCTATGCCACCTATATCCCAATCATCTAAATGATACTTCATAGCTATCCTTGTTTTTTTTGGATACCATAGGAATCTTACCATTAAATCATTTAATTGTTTTAGGTGTGATTTAGCTGGTGGCAAAGAACAAGCTTGTATGACATAAAGAATTTTTGGAAATAAGATCATTTTAATTATATAAAGCTTTTCTTCCATTGAAAAGAAGAATTTATTCCATCTTCATATTAGATTTTTAATATTATTTAAGGTCTCTTTATAATTTGTTTCAATTGTAGTATCTAGGTTGTTAGTTATTATAATTCCCAAGTATTTAATTATATTATCGGTAGATATATATTTATGGTATTTTTTATTTAAATCTTTTTTATTAGTATTTATAAGCAATGCATTTGTTTTGTTCTCATTAAATTTAAGACTTGAAAAGTTTTGAAAGTTTTGAATTGAGTCCCATAATGCTTTTAAACTGCTATTATTATTTTTTTAAGGTAATTAAAATATCATCAGCAAAAAGTTGAATTTTAAGCTCTAGGCTGTTGTCTAGTCGCATTCCTTCAATATTTTTATCCATACGTATATTATTTGCTAAGGGTTCAATGACTAGCGCAAACAATAACGGAGAAAGATGGCAGCCTTGTTTTGTGCCCTTAGTTATTTTAATAGATTTAGACAGACAAGATCCCAGTTTTATATAAGCCAATGATTTTTCATATAATGATTTTATTGACAAAGTGAAGTTGTTTGCGGAGCCATATTCTTCTAAAACTAACCACAGATAATCCCAGTTCACTGAATCAAATGCACTATTTATGTATAAGCTAATAACATTCATTTTGTTTTTTGTGACATTTATATAATCAGTTAAGGAAAGAATTCTTTTAATGTTGTCATAAGTGTTCCTATCTTTTATAAAACCAGTTTGATCCTCCTCTATCAAAAGTGGTAGTAGTTGTTTTATTCGAGCAGCATGTATTGCCATAAAAATTTTATAATCTATATTAAGAAGTGAAATGGGTCTGTATGATGAACATTCACTGGGATCTTTATTTTGTTTCAGAATTGGTGATATTAATGTGTACTTCCAAGAAGGAGGAATGTCTTTACCATTTTTAACTGATGTAAAGGCATTCAATAACAACAGCAAAGCCTCATTTGATAGTAATTTAAACATTTCTGGGGTGATATTATCTATACCTGGAGCTTTGTTTAATTTTAGCTTATTTACTTCAGCTTTAAGTTCTGTCATTGTTATTTGTTTATCTATTAGTTGTACCTGCTCCTCTAATAACCTAACTTTAACATTGTTTTTGAGAAAAGCTTTCAATACTGAATGTGTTTCTGTTTTCTCATTTTGATTATTAAGTTTATGAAAAAATAGCCTAAAAGCTTCTAGTATTCCTCCTAAATCATATACTTTCTTTTTGGTTTCTATATTATGTATTTCCTTGATTTGATTTGTTTTAATAATCTTTTTAGTCCTATTTGCTATTCTTCGTTGGTTTTTAGGGTTCATTGAATAGTAACATAGTTTAATTTTTTTCTAAGTTGATCATTGTTTTGTGGTGTAGCATCTCTGAGTATTTTTTATTAGTATCTTCTAGTTCTTTTATTAAGTTGGTGTTTCCATTTTGAATATCAAGCTTTAAACTATCTATTTTTAACTGTAATTCCATTAATTCCTTATTCCACTGTTTTTGTTTATTTTTATACCATCCCACCGCTCTTCCATATAGGTATGCTTTAAATGCATCCCATATATATATTTCAGATACATCTTTTGTTAGATTGATATCTAGGAATGTTTGTGTCTCTTTAATATAAAATTCCTTAAAATCTTTGAGATTTGTTATGTAAGATGGTACTCTTGTTACTGATATCCTTCTCTTGAAACATAAGTCTATCTCAAATGTTATGGTGTTATGGTCCGAAAATGGGCATGAAATTGTCTTGACTTTATTTAATTCAGAGGTTAAATCCTTTATTATGTACACTCTATCTATTCTAGAGTATGTATTATGTCTATGGGAAAAATGTGTAAAGAATAGTGAATCTGGGATAGCATACTCATTTATGTCAACTATATTAAAAGTTTCAACAAACTCAGATAACAACTTTGTTAAAGGTGGTCTCTTACGTGTAGTTTTAGTATTTGTGTCAGCTTCTTTTATAATGCAATTGAAATCTCCAGCTATGATTAAATTGCCTTTGGTATATTGTACAATGTCTTCTAAGTGTTGTTTGGCCACTCTAACACCTAGTCCTGGTATCCAATAAATATTCACTAATGTATATATCATTTCATTGATAGATATTGTCACTAGACAAAACATTCCTGAGTTGTCATGGAACGTGTTTATGATTTTAGGCATTAAAGTAGTGTTTTTCCACAAAATTGCTACTCCCCTTCACTTCTGATTATAGGTGGAACTTACTAGTATTGTATAATTTTTATTGTTTATTTTATTTACGTCTTCCTGTGTAAGGTGTGTTTCCTGTAAAAATACTAGTTGCTTCACATAGCTTTAAATATCTATAAAGACTTCCCTTTTCGGCTATTATTTAAACCATTTACATTAAGAGATATACATTTTGCAATTGGATTTATATTAGCTTTGCTTTTATCCATATTCATATACTCGTAACAATGTGTAGATGTGTGTACATGAAGAGAATGACTTGTTCTTTCTTCTTCCAACAGTATTACAATAGATTATAGACACCCAATAAAAGTAAGTTACAAGATCATAACTGAGAACAATATAAGATAAACAACCACCAAACCCCTCCATGAGAAAAAACATCTCATCCTTGAATGATCTAATCATTCAAGCGATCTCTCTAAGTCTGCATTTCAGCATCCACCTCCGGCCCCGCCATATGGTCGTTTTATAATGAAAAGTATATTATATATCTTTTAAGTATACATGTATCTGTCTTTACAGATTACTTAAATACACTCTTTATCTATTTTTAATATTTTATAAAACACTAAGGCAACACAACTATACATAGATTTAATACTTAACTATTTGGTTTTGTTTAAATTGTAAAGGAAAATCTTTTATTTTAATATATCTTTTGTGTAGCAATAACGGTTATGCATCTTAAAAATAATATGCTTGCTGTCTATCTCCCTTATAGTGTGAGTGGCATTCATAGGTATCAAATTTATTGTAATGGTCTACCTATATATATATATATATATATATATATATATATATATATATATATATATATATATATATATGTGTGTGTGTGTATACATATATACATATACATACATACACTTACACACACATATATATATATACACACACATACATACATACATACATATATGCATACATACATAAAAAAAAAAATGTTAAGCATTATATGCATCAGTTAACCATAACACAAGTTGATTAAATCAGAAAGTATCCGTAACAATGAATATAACGTTACATTTGTATTGTCATTTATCAGTAATGTTATAGTTTTCTTTTAATTCAAAAAGTCATATTTTAGTGGTATGAATGCTATTAATTTGTTTTTGGCATTGGTATTATATAGTTTAAGACTATATTTCTTAGCAATTCCTATATATTTATTAGTGCCACTGGCATATTTCATCGCTTGTGTACCACATATGTCATATGTCAAATAGCAACTCATACTCCTTATGATATTACAGGATTTATCTGCAACATTATAAGTGTAAGGTTGGAAATTAAGTTGCACTTATAATGGCCTGTCTTGTGATACATCGTTGTACTTTTCTGTTTTTTTCAATGTTTTAGCCAAAAAGTTATCTTTTTGCATTTTTTTCTGAAGCCTTAGTCTTGTTGCTTAATTTGCAGATGTGGGAAGATTGTGTTTCTATATTATACTGCATTTCTATCTCCACAAGTAGAATTACTTTTTAAAGCTAGCTGCATTTTAAACCCTGTTGCACCTAAGACTTGTAGTTTCATTCACAGTTGTGGCAGAACTCTGAACTACTGCCAAATTTGAGCATCATTTGTTCATTTATTACTGCATTTTACTGGTACATTTCTGCATAGTCTGGTGCCTTACTCTTGCAGAACTTCAGAGAGAATATTGTTTTTTTTTTCTGCTCCAAGATTTGTGCTTCAACACTTTTACAATGTTGATATCCCAGTTTTGCTCCTACAGTTTTATATTATGCTTATTATTTACCTGCTTAAAGTTACATTCAAGTGCATTATGTTCCCCTGTTCTTTGTGTCTGCCCATTTCACCACTGAGTCATTAAAATAAAATTTCTGAAATTATAACTTGCCTGGGGTCATTGTTCAGAGAAGTTGCATTCCAGTGGCTTTCTGTTCCCCTGTTCTTTGTGTCTGCATCAGCCCCACTAAGACATAAAGCTAAAGTTTCTGAAAGAGCTCCAATATTGGCTTTATTTGATTGCATTCTTCTTAAGTTAGCCTGCTATATTCAGTGCAGAGCTATCCCCACCCAAGGTCTTTTATGCAAGACTTGGAGAGGTGTGGAAAGCCCTGAACTGTGAGATTTGCATCTAAAAAGAAGGATAAAAAACTTTATTTCAATTCTGCTTAAATATATATGTTGCACTTTAAGTAACGTGTGGTGATACTTCATTGTACTTTTCTGCTTTCTTCCATGTTTTAGACAAAAAAGATCTGTTTGCATTTTTTAGTTTGTTCTGGGACTTTAGTACTGTAGTTTAATTTGCAGTTATGCAAGGACTGTGTTTCTACATCATACTGCACCTCCACATCCACAAGTAGAATTACCTGTAAAAGCTTGCTGTATTTTAAACCTTGTTGGGTCTTAGTTTTCTAGTTTCATTAACATTTGCGGCAGACCTTTGTACTATTGCCAGATATGAGCCTTATTTAATCATTTATTACTGTATTTTTCCATAAACAGTATTACTGATAAATTTCTGCATAGTCTGGTGCCTTAAACTGTAGTAGAATTTCAATATTGAGAGTATTGTTTTTCTGCTCCAATGTTTGTGCTTCAATTCTTTTATTGTTAGGCCTGTCCTTTGCAGATTGTATTGTTATTCCAGTTTTACTCCTACAATTTTATATTCTACTTATCTTTTACCTGCTTAAAGTTGCATTCTAGTGCCTTCTGCTCCCCTGTTCTTTGTGTCTGCCCCGTCACCACTGAGACATTAAGCTAAAGTTTCTGAAATTCTAACCTTCCATGGGTTATTGACCTGTGGCTCAGAGAAGTTGCATTCTAGTGCCTTTCTATTCCCTGTTCTTTGTCCCTGCACCTCAACCAGCACTGCCGTTAGAAGTGCCGTGTACTGTAGCAAACACTTAGAAAGAAAATTATCCCTATAGAACTGTCCATAAAACACTACCCTATAAAGCAGTAAATATAGGGCAAATACTTTGTGTGCCAGCAAGCTTAGAGGAGCTAGTTGGGTGATGAATGGTGGTACCTATAGATTTAGTAGAATTCAGTTTTGTGTAATCATTACAGTTAGTAGAATAATATGCCCCAAAAAGCACCCTTAATAGTCTTCTAATCCCAAACTACAACCCCCCCCCTTGTAGTTCACAAGTCAAAGGACTGGACAGCATGGATATGGAATTTCTTAACTTCTGTGTGACTAGCTTGCTGGATGTGGACATCATATGATAATGTAGCAATTGTTTCATGTTTACCAACAACCAATAAATCCTTAAGGAAACAGGCACTGCATGCAAGATGTGTATTTATGCAATGACACTGGAGGCTAAACTCTCTCATACAAGTACACATCAGGTTGTCAAAACCACACACAGAAAAATCTACCTCATATACTACCCAACACAGCACACATACAAACATAGATGAATATATGCTGAGGCACTTTAAAGCAATCTTCCTAAACAACAAATATCACCTAGACTACCTGTTGGCAAAGCTACACCTCAACAGGCCCAAATGCACTCAGAAAAAACAGTGCTAACACCAGAAATAGTCACTCTCAATGGAGTCCAAAACACTATGCCCCCAAAGCAAGCATACTTTCCAAAACCCTCGTCACAGGGGACTTCATTGTGAGACATACTGGTTCTCCTCTAACAAGACTGACAAGAAGATAACAGTTAGCTGCTTACCTGGAGCCAGGATCCACCAAATCACACAAGCTCTCAAGTCATTATACCACAGGTACAAGTATGATTCCATTATAATGTATGTAGGTGTAAATGAACCAAGACATACCTCCCTAGACTAAATGAAGGAAGATATTATGGAGCTCTTAGATGATGTGTCTCAAGTTGGTATGAGCCTGGCATTCAGCAACATATTATCATCATCACCAAGGATCATGCCACTATATGGGCAAAAGATTATTGATTTTAACAGTTGACTGTCTTTCTGGTGCCATTCTAAGGGGATTTGATATTTTTCAACTTTGAAAGACACTGTTAACAGACCATGTTGCTTTGCCAAGGATGGTCCACACCTGTCCCATCTAGGCTTTCAAATATTGGCAAAAACTTTATTCACTCCCATAGTGCATTTTTTGGGTAATGCCAAATTGACAAACCTACCGACATAGCAAAATCAACTCAAGTGATCTTCAAGGTGTTACTGCTCAATGCCATGAACCCAAATAAAAAACTGCACTCCCTCCACACTCTTCTCACACTACAGAATATAGACATCTGTTCAGTTACCGAGACATGGTTTAATGTGGCAGAGAGTACGTACCCCAGTAGTGCAAGGTTTCCGTTCCTTCCACACTTTTAGATCAGTAGACCAGTAGCTTCAGAGACAAGAGCTAAAGATGGAGGTGTCTTGATGTACATTGATAACAAGCATATCTCTAGGTTGGTCAAAAAGGATGATGTGCTGGAGTTCCTACACATACAGATCACTGCAGAAAAAAATCCTGTACCTTATTCTACACCCTCCATGTTTCAAGAAGCTCACAGTGCATACTTGGACCTACTGATGACCACCATTCAACCTAGCACCCTACTCATAGGAGACTTTAATTACCCCTCTATAGACTGGAAATCCTACACAGCCTTAAATCTAGAGGCACAGAAATTCTTAAACTTTTTTTAAACACAAACACCCTTGACCAAATAGTGAATACCCTGACAAGAGGCTCCAACATACTCAGTACAACCATGTCAATGGGCACATAGAGGATGCTGTACTTATTAGAAGTAAGCCCAGAACTAGCCCCAGAAAAAAAAGTGCTATGTTGGCATCCCAAATTAAACAGGATATACAACAAAAAGAAAAAATATAAGGCAAAAATCAGGAAGATTAATGCCCATAAAGTTAAAAACTCTCTCAAATTAAATAGGCAACTCAGAGGACTAATTAGGTCAAACACGACCATCTCTGAATGTAAGATAGCCTCCATTGTGAAAGATAACCATAAAACCTTCTTCAGCTATGTCAGAAACCTTGAGGGCAACACAGAGCAATGTGATGAACTGTTGGCTAATGGTGCACATTTACAGAGCCTGGCAATATAACTGTTAGAAAAATATGTATTAATGTGTGTCTGCTTAATGCCAAATTAATAATCAAGTATTTTAATACGATTTTCATTCTATTTCTCATGCACTGTGTTTTATATAAATTGAGTTTCATATGAGACTGAAAAAGATGCCTTTTGAAAACTGCAGTATGCTTTCTTAAACTTGCAAGTTGCCCTCTGACCTAGTAACTGCTAGCACAGCAATATTCTTGTTTATGCCTTGTGGAAATGTACTTGAGAAGCAGGTGTTTAATCTGCTAGGTCAGAAGTAAATGAATGAACAATGCTTTATGTTATAAATGTAATGATTCTAGACAAACAGCTTTGTCCAGAGGATGGGAACCTCTGCAGCTGTAGTAATTTAGAGATAAAGTAGACAAAGGATTATTAGAGAAATGAACTGCTAGCATTGTGCTTGATTTAGCCATAGTATCTTGAATGTAACATAAGTATCTAACTGAAAGTAACCATGGCCATGTTGTTTTCCACAGGAAGTTTCACATAAAAATTGTTTAAATCAGCAGAAATTCATGGGAAAGATGGTCAGCAGATGATGATGAAAAGGTGTCAATCTGTTACATCAGCATGGTAGGACAAGATTAATTTGAGAATCTATAAAAATGAATGTATTTCCTGTTTCTGGTTAGACAAACTCTGTATTAGCACGTTTTTGTCTCCTTGCTGCAAGATTAAAGTGCCTTAACCTGAACCTACCGTGTTTTGATCATTTTTAAAGTATATTTTTCCTTTGACAGATTGGTCCTTCGGACCGGAAACGTATCTCTCGCTCTAGGCCTAGATCAGAATTGGGCCCGGTGGCATGTATCCGTACAGAGAAGAGGCCAAATCGGCTCTTCTGTTTTGAAAGACCTCCGACTGAATTGTTGTTCGAAAGAGGCCAGCCACTGTTTCTGATGTGGGATTGGAGGACGAGTCAACGATTCGGTGGATCAACTCACGGCGGGTCAGTTAAGGAGGAATTACCTTATTTCTGTTTTAAGATCAGGGACTAAGTACAGAACTGTTTTTTGTCAGGAAGATTTGCATGTGCAGATCAGGGACAGAAAAAGGGGTTACTGTTTTTGTCATAGATCAGGGAAACAGAATAGGTAGGCAGTTATTCTAGATAAACTGTGAGAAAGTTATAGAACCGTGGCGCCACGTGATAAAACGGGTTACGTAACAAATTACAGCTTAGCTAAGACAGCAATGGGAAATCAGTGCACAAAAAGTTCCCGGGACACGCCCCTAACTGAAGACGCGAAGTATATGCAATTACAGCGTGCTGATAATGTTAAATATTACACCAAATGGGTCGATAAGTATAAATTTGAAGGTAATTTAGATAAACTAGCACTTATGAAACTTGTAAAACAGTTAAAAATAGACGTGAAAGGTCAACTAAAAAAGCAAAGACAATTAGGAGTCCCTCAAGCGCATAGGTGACTTGAGGAAGCAAATCGCAGGGAGCAGAGAATTAAAAATTCAAAGACAATGTTTTTAGACAAAGAAGACAATAACTTGGTAATAGCAACAGCCCCTCCTTGTCCCCTCCACTTCCATTACCAGAATATGAAGCGAGTGGACAAGCTGATCCACCTCCGCAATATCCAGCTGTCCCTGGAAAAGCACAACCGTTTGTCAGGGATCCTATCGAGACCAGGTCTCGAACACGCGACTTGAGGAGGGAGATTGAATTAAATGAATTAAATAGAAGATCACAGGCTATGAGTGAAGAAGTGATATGTCCGCTCATAGAAGTACCGAATCCTCAGGCAGGGCAGATAGGACAAGATCCAACTCTTTTGGTTTATAGACCGTGGACACCGGAAGATATCCGGAAAGTCACGGAAGGTATCCCCCCCCCCCCCCAAAAGTGAATTTTAGAAAATTTTTAGAAGACTTACAGGGTATGAGACTAAATTACCATTTAAATGGAGAGGAAGTAGAAAAAGTAGTTAGACAAATTGTGGGTCCAGATTGACACATGATCAGTGGCGACTGGAATCCTCGCGATGCACAACTTAGACCACTCCCACATACTAATGCAGAATTGGATGGCAGAGTGAAAGGTCTGACAGACCGAATCTCTGAAAAATGGAAGCCTATGGCTGATTGGACTTGCATTAATCAATGCATTCAACAGGAAGGTGAAACAGTTGATAGATATTATGCTAGACTGTTAGAGTGTTTTAATAATCACTGCGGAATGCAGATACCAGAAAACCAGACACATGATTCCTCATATGAACAACAGTTAAAGAACGCATTCTTAAAGGGTAGTATAACTCCCATTAGTAGCTTTATTACAAAGCATATGGTAGATCATCGAACAAGTATACTACAGCCATTACTTGAATATGCTAGACATGCAGAAAGACATTTTAATAGTAAAAAGAAAAAGAAAACTCAAGTATTTTTGGCAGAAGATGGGTCAGAAGTATTTGTAGTACAAACTGGAAAAAAGGGTAAAAGAAATACCCAGGGGAATAAACAATCTGACAAACAATCAGAAGATTTCGAAGAAAGAAAGAAAAAGAGTGAATGTTTTAAGTCTGGAAAAAGGACATCTAGCAAGGGATTTTAGATTAAAAAAAAAGGCGACTACAGAAGATAAGGAGGATGAGGAATGACTATATGATAGTCAGGAATCATTGGAAGAGAGTAAGCAAGAAAAGTAAGTACAAATATGATAGAAGGAGTAGAGGATGTGACGCAAGGAGTAG